>NC_087161.1:25138522-25158522 GCF_035594125.1 Scylla paramamosain | reverse complement strand
AAAAAAAAAAGACAGTCAAGCCAATCATTGTGTCAAATAAAAAAATTTATGCATGGAAGAGCCATTCAATAAAGAAACAAACAGTGTTGCCCTGACTTATCATGTGCTGGAGGATAGCAGAAAAAATGCTGGGATAATTTTTACAACAATGCATGGAGGTGAAAAATAAATAAACAAACAAATAAATAAAAATAAATATATAATAATTATAAAATTAAAATATAAATAAATAGATACATACATAAATAAATAAATAAATAGATAAACAGATAAATAAACAAAATAAATAAAAAATGTAAATCACGAATGAGATTATTATTGCTCTAGAACATGTATATTGAATACTGTAATCATTCTTAAGAAAAAAGAAAGGAAAAGAAAAGAAAAGAAAAAAAAATCACTGACTTTATTACTTACTTAGCACTGACCAGCTCCCGCTCTTGCCGCTCCTGGAAGAGGGACTGGGAAAGATGTTCTGAATGCAGCTGCAGCTCCATCAGGTTGCTGCGCAGATCATCAATGATACTCTGTTTTTCCTGAATGTCTCGTTCCATGTTTTTTGCCTTGACCTTTGTAAGAAATTTTAAGAATTATTATAAGACTTTCCATCTCATTACAATGCCCCCTAGCCTTCCACATGTTTAATCTGCATAGTTTTAATTATTCAAAGGAAAATGCAACAAACACACCAACTAATCTCAATACTATTGTTTGGAGAGAGAGAGAGAGAGAGAGAGAGAGAGAGAGAGAGAGAGAGAGAGAGAGAGAGAGAGAGAGAGAGAGAGAGAGAGAGAGAGAGAGAGAGAGAGAGAGAGAGAGAGAGAGAGAGAGAGAGAGAGAGAGAGAGAGAGAGCAGCCATCACAAAGCAACCAATTCATCAACTGTATTTCTGGCTAACAGTACCATGGCTTTTTTTTTTGTGGGGGAAGGGGGAGGAGGAGAGGAAATGCTGTTAAGAAATGTCAACAAAGACACCAACACCATCTGTAGCTGGCAGAGTGAAGGTACTACAGAGTTCGCAAGTTAAAAATGGCAGACTTACAAAACATCAGTGAACTGCTTGAGAGTACAGACTTTCTATCTTCCCACACTTAAGAACTTCATAACTAATGACTGCTAGTGAATTCCAGCCCACGCCTAGACAATCAATGGAGCCTTGACTGTCCTGGCACTACAAATATAAATAACATGTCCTTACCTCTGTAGAAGCTTTCCAGCGAGCAATACTTTCAACTTCGATTTGCAGCTGGTTTCGAAGATCCATCATTTCTTCCTTTCCCATTATTCTTGAGTCTGAAGAACAGTGGCTAGTGAATAACATACACAGTACAGAGAGAGAGAGAGAGAGAGAGAGAGAGAGAGAGAGAGAGAGAGAGAGAGAGAGAGAGAGAGAGAGAGAGAGAGAGAGAGAGAGAGAGAGAGAGAGAGAGAGAGAGAGAGAGAGAGAGAGAGAGAGAGAGAGAGAGAGAGAGAGAGAGAGAGAGAGAGAGAGAGAGATACTATTATTCTGTAACTCTGGTTTATTCAGCGACTCAAGCATAAGTGCTCATTTTCACCCAATAAGCTTGAATTCAGTACATTATGCTCTATGTATTTTCTCAAAAAAATTTCTGAAAGTGCCATTATTTCGACTATTGTTCTTACTTTTGAATTAATAAGTCTATAAAATAATAATTAATAATAATAATAATAATAATAATAATAATAATAATAATAATAATAATAATAATAACAAAGATCAAACCACCAATTGATAAAAATGCATAAAAAAAAGAGACCAGCAACCAGTAAATGTGAGAGGACACATAAGAGAGCTGCAACAATGGCAATTCCGCCCTAAAAAAAAAAAAAAAAAAAAAAAAAAAAAATCTTGCGTTCCCTTTCAAGCATTTTTTCCTCTTACCTCAGAAAACTGAAAAATTCCCTCTCTTTAGAAGTTGTATATCTGGCCTTAAATAATAACAATAATAAATAAAAGCTGAAATGACACAAAAGGTATAACAAAGTACTATAAAATTAATGAGCTCATAAATGAAATGCCCCAAGGTATTTTTATTTTTTTTTTTTTTTTTGCGGGTCCCTATATCCACTACACGAGTTTCTTGCAAATTACAAAGATATATAAACATGAACACCATCAACACCGCATGGCCAGTACCTTCAACTTTGCAGCGGCTGCGCAGAGGTGAGGCAGTTTTGGATAACATGGTCTCCTCTCTTCCTGACATCCCTTCCACGGGCTGCTGCTGGAGGGCCATCTGGAATAAATATAAGCACTGTTGGAATCCATTGACCATTTATATTGATGCTGCAGCTAGGCCATTCAAGAGAGAGAGAGAGAGAGAGAGAGAGAGAGAGAGAGAGAGAGAGAGAGAGAGAGAGAGAGAGAGAGAGAGAAACTACTCCAGGGTACAATAATACAGTCACTATTGATGAGAGTGGCATAACATGGACAAACTACAAACACAGATTTCAACGAGACACTTTTCACGAGACGAGAGGATAAACATTGACATAACCAAACCATCACTGAACTCCGCTGCAGCAACAACACCCACCTTACTTGTTTCATCGTATTTATCTTGTCACGGCGAATATTCTGGTAGTTCAAATAGATACATTTTGAAGTACCGAAATATCTGAGCTATTATTCGTGGCTCCCTTCACCGTAGATTGAGATTTCAATAAATTTTTCATACTATGTTACAGAATCTGCTTAAATTTGGGGGGATTTACGTAGAAGTATCAGCTGGTTTTCTGTTTTTTCGCACATTTCTTGATTTTTTTTTTTTTTCCTCCCTTCTTCAGGAACATTCTAAACACAAATATTCCCCGCCCGCCGTGGTGAGGGTAAAAAGATTGCATGATAGTAATGGCGGAGGATGCAAATAACCATGCTCTCTCAACACCACCACTGTTTCACCTCACCTCACATCCTCCGTCATTACTACCACGCAACTTTTTTATTAAATTGTGGTGTACTCAACAGCATCAACAGGGAAATGAAAGAACTGAATTATTATATGCCTATCCTAACCCAACACGTGGATGAAACGGTTATGTTACTTCAGTAATATTACTGCTCTCTTCTTTTTTTCATTAAAGAGCACTCCTCCAATAACAAAGTCTTTTCACTGTGTGTGTGTGTGTGTGTGTGTCTCTCTCTCTCTCTCTCTCTCTCTCTCTCTCTCTATATATATATATATATATATATATATATATATATATATATATATATATATATATATATATATATATATATATATATATATATATATATATATATATATATATATATATATATATAATTCAGTTCTTGCATTTCCCTGTTGATGCTGTTGAGTACACCACAATTAAAAAAAGTTGCGTGGTAGTAATGACGGAGGATGTGAGCTGAGGTGAAACAGTGGTGGTGCTGAGAGAGCATGGTTACTTGCATCCTCCGCCATTACTATCATGCAATGTTTTTTACCCTCACCACGGCGGGCGGGAATATTTGTGTTTAGAATGTTCCTGAAGAAGGGAGAAAAAAAAAAAAATGTCAAGAAATGTACGAAAAAAAAAAAACCAGCTGATACTTTTACGTAAATCCCCCAAAATTTAAGCAGATTCTGTAACATAGTATGAAAAACTTATTGAAATCTCAATCTACGGTGAAGGGAGCCACGAATAGCTCAGATATTTCGGTACTTCAAAATGTATCTATTTGAACTACCAGAATATTCGCCGTGACAAGATATATACGATGAAACAAGTAAGGTGGGTGTTGTTGGGGCAGCGGAGTTCAGTGATGGTTTGGTTATGTCAATGTTTATCCTCTCGTCTCGTGAAAAGTGTCTCGTTGAAATCAGTGTTTGTAGTTTGTCCATGTTATGCCCAACACGCGGATGAAACGGTTATGTTACTTCAGTAATATTACTGTTCTCTTCTTTTTTCATTAAAGAGCACTCCTGCAATAAAAATGTCTTTTCACTGTATGTATGTATATATATATATATGACCTTTGTAGCTATTAATTCTATGAGCCTCACCATCCTGCAGCTCATGGGCGGCGCGGCACAACCCTCCTCTTTCTCCTCTTGCTTCCTCACTGACTCGAATCTCAACACTCAGCAGTAGTGTCTACTGTTTCGCTAGATAAAAAAAAGTTTTATAATTATTATTATTTCCCTGTATTTATTGTATGATATTTCTGAATAATTTAGAATAAAGGTTTGTAAGAAATACAGAAGAAATTGGTTCTTTGCTGTCTACTCTACTTTTCTAAATTTAATAACTTTTTTCATTATTTTCACAAATCAAATAAAGTTTCATGAGAAATATGGAAGAAATGTTACTTGTTATTCCTATATATATATATATATATATATATATATATATATATATATATATATATATATATATATATATATATATATATATATATATATATATATATATATATATATATATATATATATATATATATATATATATCAATTTCACATTGCTAGCACACATGCACATACATCAACCTTACTATCATTAATAATAATAATAATAATAATAATAATAATAATAATAATAATAATAATAATAATAATAATAATAATAATTATTATTATTATTATTATTATTATTATTATTATTATTATTATTATTTCTCATTGTTATGCAAGAGATCTGACTAAGCGCACCATAAAAAAGGCTGAAAAAAAAAGACCCATTGAAGGTACCAATCCCCACAAAGTAGGTACAGTCAAAAAGGATTATCCAAAATTATGAAAAGTGTCTTCAATTAAATCTTCCTCTTGAAGCAGTGGCCTCGGCTACACACTATACAGACACCTCGAGTTGCCTCACCTTAGCCTGTCCTCTTGGTGGCCACCGTTTTTATCTATATTTTGTAATATATATATATATATATATATATATATATATATATATATATATATATATATATATATATATATATATATATATATATATATATATATATATATATATATATATATATATATTTTTTTTTTTTCCATCTGAACTGTTTTCAAGACCACAAAGATGATTAGATAGTCTGTTTATGGTTGTTCTTCCTCTAGGAGTCTAGGCAATACAGATTTCTTATTAAAATAGCTGTTTAATCCTAAAAAAAAAAAAAAATAAATAAATAAAAAAAATGAAGTACTTTCAAGTTAACCAGAGGCTGTTGGTGTTGTCAAGAGAAGAGGTCAAGTTCCTGTATAATATGTATAGTTCACAGTCTTTTCATTAAGCATGCAAGACATTTCCTCACTGCAAGTCATATCCTTACTTAATTTCCTTTGACAGAGTTTAAAATTACTCATATTTCATAAAAAAGTTTTATAGCTGTTTATATATATATATATATATATATATATATATATATATATATATATATATATATATATATATATATATATATATATATATATATATATATATATATATATATATATATAGTTTTTTTTTTTTCAGTGTTCTTTATTCATGCATTTGAATAATATACTTATACGGCTGTATTCCATTAGCTGGTGGGAAGGTCATATTTTGATCAAACTAAAGCCTCCTCCCTACTATCAGCAGACTCTTTCCTGTCA
Organism: Scylla paramamosain; assembly: GCF_035594125.1. Taxonomy (NCBI): domain Eukaryota; kingdom Metazoa; phylum Arthropoda; class Malacostraca; order Decapoda; family Portunidae; genus Scylla; species Scylla paramamosain. Next base: position 25,152,924 of record NC_087161.1, on the reverse strand, counting down.
ACTTCAATTGCCTTCCTAATTTCAGTCTCCTTCCCCTTGCTCCAAGCTCCTTCCTCTTAAACAGGTGGGTGTGCTGCCACATGTGATGACACTATTGGCAGTAAAACTTAAAAAACTTGGATGTGAAAAAAAATGTGGAATATGACACACCTGGTAATGAAGTCTTGGGAAGAAATCTGTTAGAACCAAAGAGGCATTGTATGTTTGTATACTTAAATTAGAATAGGAATGCATTATAGTTCACTGGAAAGAGATGGTATTTACCATGAACCAAGTGTGAAAATTTATGGTAATGATGATCTTGCAGTGCCTCCGTGGTGCAGTGAGTACACAAACCACACCTGCCCACCATCTGTGAACCCTAGTTTGTGACTATTCTGGTGTTGTTGGTGCACAGCTCACCCAGCTGTCCATCTGTCCTGGGCTGGTCCATGAATTGGTACCTGGGACAACCTGGGGAAGGTGACCTGTGGAATCCCAGATCTCACAGTGACTATGTGCCCTGTGGTAAGAGATGTCATCCCCCCGCAAGCTTAAAGGCCAGTGAGGCAGAGATAAGCACTGAGGCCACATGCAGATGTAGCATAAGCCCCACACTTTACCTTTAATGATACTCTACTAACCTCAGTTACTTCATGTAGGCCTATAGTATTCCTAATGCTAAAACTTGAATAATGTGAAATTGCCCAAACTGATGCAAGAAATAAGTGAATATAACATCAGACATAAAGCATTGTAATTGTGGGGGATCATTCAATGAGAGTCTGAAGGGGCTGCTGTGGTATGGTGGTACCTCACATGCTTTGGGGGCCGAAGAGACCTCAGCGCATGGATTTGAATCCTGGCCATGGTCCGAAGTTAGGAAGGGCATCCGCTCAGGATAGCGGTCCCCTAAATGTTAAAACCAAAAAGCTTTTATTAGGTGATAGCATTTTAACCTTAATGGACTAGGGAAAGCAGATGTGAAAACTGAAAAGAAAAAAATAATAACAATGAGAGAGAGAGAGAGAGAGAGAGAGAGAGAGAGAGAGAGAGAGAGAGAGAGAGAGAGAGAGAGAGAGAGAGAGAGAGAGAGAGAGAGAGAGAGAGAGAGAGAGTTTTGGTATCCATGAAATAATAGTAGATAAAGGAGACTGGAGACTACTGTTTGTCATGTTAAGAAAGCTGCCACTACCCTTGCCACAGAGGTCATTCTGGAAAGAGAGACAGGACAGAAAAGAGAGACATCAGTGTGCACATCTCTCAACTTCTCTGGTCATGGCAAAAGATTCTCTTTTCACTTCATACACTTCATGCAGTTTTTTTTTTTCCCATTTCATCCTTATCCTCCTTTTTCTCCCTGGTGTGGCAAGGTGAGTGGCAACTATCTTGATGTGGCTAACAAATGTCCCTTATCTTCCTAATCATCTTCCTATTTTGTGATTCTTGTCTTTCTCCCGTGTACCTACTGACCAGTTTTGCTATGTACTTTATACCATTTCCAGTCTCACCAAGTTCAGTTGATATAACAGTTTGTTCCTTGCTTTGGGAATATCATTAGGTGTCTTTCCCTGTTCTGATTGTTACATGATGTTAGTATAAGATATGATTCACAATTTCCTCTATGTTCATCATTTGGCATCAACATTGCTTGCATTACCTGCTGAAGCCTATTTCCTTAATAATGGCAGCTCTGGAACAGCCAGTCTGTACTGTGAGCTGTGTTGCTTGCCGAGTCACTGGATTTCTCTCCACAACAGTAGTAATAACATCTTGTGAAGCATCAGCAGTGGCTTTTCTAAGAAACAGAACCATAACATTTAAGATCAGCCAAAACATCCACCATCTTGAGATGGTTTTGTTAGCTACCTGTTTTATTGCTCAGGTGGCCAAACACAATTGTGTTGAGCTAGATATGCCATCTGAATGTGGGGATGAAACCTTACGACCAAAACAGTGGAGCAAGATAATGTGGTGCTGTCACCAAGTGGCAGTGTGGGTCAAACATGACATTGAGGACTTGGCAGCCAAATTTTTAACAACCAACCTTTTGAGTTTTGTGCAAAGTTTGATAGCTAGATATGTTCATTAGCCAGGAAGTGGGATTATATGTAAAGCTTACCCACTATTGCATTCTACAATTATATATATATATATATATATATATATATATATATATATATATATATATATATATATATATATATATATATATATATATATATATATATATATATATATATATATATTTCTTTTTTGTTGGTTAAATGCTTAAATGTTTTAAAAACTTTGTTGGCTGCTCTCCATATCCTGATTCAATGTTTGGGTGGATAAGTATGATAAATGTATGAATTTTCAAACAAATGTGACCTTGGAATGTGTAAAGTAAAATCAAATAATGTGCTTTATATATGAATATCTTTTAGTTATGAGAAAACTCTTGATTGTCTATGCAGTGTATGACACCAAGTAAAATTAATAGAATGCTAGTCTTTATTATAGCTTTGTTTTGTTTTGGTTTGCTATATTGCTTCTTAACAGCTTGGTCAAGCCTTTCCTTCTCATAACATTCTATCATCTTTCTTCACTTTTCTCTATATTTATAGTGTTTATGTTAATTGAGGGCACTCTTGATCACAACCCCATAAGACAAGATGAAGTCCCCTCTCTGCTTATAACCACAAAAGGGTCATTGACAGCTTGGGGGGATAGTGCAAGCAGAACACTAGACCAAGCAAGAAAGGAGTGTTTGGATAGGGAGAGGTGTCCATCCCCTTGGGGGACACTCATGTACGGAAGCAAGGTGTCAGGAAGATAGATAGAACAGTTTGGTCTTACTCCACTCAGTGTGCAGTGTAGTTCTGGTTCCTTCACATTGCAAAGGGCATAATTTGAATCACTTCATCAGAATTTGAAGTTATTTACTCCTGTGAAAAAAAATCAATCCTACAAGGAAAGGCTGGCAGATATAGATCTGTTTTCTTTGCAAAACAGTGTCATAATAAGACGAGTGATGTTTTTTTCTACAGCTTCCCTCCTCCTTTGCATGCAAAGTGACATCAAAGAAAGAGCGAGAATGTATAAGAACCAGAAAAAAGAAATATTAATAAAAACACAAAGAATACATCAATCATTTGTTATGCTGGAAGTAGGTACAAAGTTTTTTAGGGGGTAAGGGTTTGAAATGTTTTTGAAATGTTATTAGAACAACAGAATTTTCATTCAACTGTACCTAAGTCAAGAATAGTGAGCAGAAAATTCAGATGCTCATGGAATTAGATTCTGCCAACCATATTTTTCTAGCCACATTGTTGTAACAGTGCAAAATATATTTTCATATGTAATCATATATAACAAAAACAAGTAGAAAATATTATAACTGTATGCTAATATAAATAAAACATACTGGATCTAGATTTTGAGTACAGAAAACATATTTGGGATTATATAGCATGATATGTATTTTTATTACTTATTAAAATTATTTTCTATCATCATAATAGGTACAAGAACATTTAGCACATTAGTATTATGAAATAAAATAATCTCATTTTGTTATGAGCAAATAATTCAATGAATTTCTCAGACCTACAGTGAATTAGTATCTTTGAATTAATTTGACAATGTTTTGGCAACCATTACATAATCTGAATCCCAAAACACTTTTAATTCTTTACGATAAGGAAAAGTGATAGTATCACTTTATGTAACAAAATATACCTGACTTAGAAATGGACACTACATATCATCCTGAACCTAATATACAAGTTGATCCTGAGCAATAGATTTCCTACCAAAAGCGGAGTTAGAAATTGGTCTTGATCATTGCTCTTGTGTTAAGAAAAATGTTATTTCTTATTTCTGAAGCTGTGATTTTTTTGTAGCCCTGCCTGAAATTAGTTACTTTGGGAGCTGTGAACAAATGCAAACACACTGATCATACACTAACGATGGTCTCATATGTGGTCTTCCGAGGTGAATTGGGGAAAAATATAGGAATATATTATTGTAAGGGTACTATTAGAGTCCAATATAAGGTCAAATCTTTATTACTGAATTTTCAACATAGCAGCATTTCCAACTGCAATTCAGGACCTTAGTAACACAAAGTAGAGTGACTGGGAGACTTAGGAGAATAGCAAGCCTAGCATGCCGGAGACAAGGAGTGACCACGAGCACTCAGGGAGGTAGTAGCCAGATTCATGTTAGGAGGGATGGGGAGGGTCAGGTTAAGTCAGGTCAGGTCAGAGGGCAGCTCTAGTGGGGCTGTGAGTGGAAGTAAAGCTTAGTCTAAAACTTTGATAGTTAAAAGTTTTAAAAAGATTTTAGGTTCAGTTATTTCAACCTTTCTTCATTCAGCACAGCTCAACTATATCAAGTAAATAAATAAAAAAAAAAAAAAAAAACTTGTGCAAGTCAGCTAAACTTTATTAAAAAATTCTGAGTCAGCTTTAAATTTAAGTGTTGAAAATAAATGGAATAAACAAAAGTTTAGCCTTTAGCAATGAAGGCAATCAATACTAGTTATTAAAATCTGGGGTAAAGAAGGAAAAGAATACCAAACCTGACTTCCTTCAAACTTCACTTTCATGTTTTTTTTTTTTTTTTTTTTGTTTTTGTATTTTTCTAAGACTGCCAGACTTTCTATTTTAATCTGATATGTGCAGTACCAGAAGCTGCCATATGGGTTTTATAAAGCTCTCTTTACCATTCAGTCATCCACTATGCCATTACCCTTCTCACATAACAAATTATCGTGCTTTTTGATAATATACACAATTTTTTTTTTTTTTTTTTTTTTTCATTTGAGTTCAACTTTGCCCTGTTGTATGATCTGAAAAAAACTGTGTATACTTTACATGTAATAGTCAAGAAATACTAGGAAAATCAAGAATAATGACAACATTAAGCCACTAAGTAATTATGAACATGTCTGATATATATAATATACTGTATAATATATATATATATATATATATATATATATATATATATATATATATATATATATATATATATATATATATATATATATATATATATATATATATATATATATGCTGCTTGCCCAGTTTTGATAATTTTGAAATTTTGTAACAGCATAGAGGACTGAGTTTACATTTTATATGCATACAATAATTTTTTTTATTCACCTGCATGGGAAAAGTTTTATATCTACACCATTAAAGGTGTTCTCATGAAAGTAAAAGCTGTGTATAATACATGGGAGAGTATCATTATTACTCTTGTCCCCAGCATAAAGCAAACATCACAAACAAATTTCAAAACAAATCCAACAGTAAGTCAAATCATCAAAGGGGACACCACAGACCAATGAGTCTTGGGCATGTGGTCCCAAACTGAAGCTAGATAACCTCCCTATCCTTGGAGTAGTTGTGTTGTGCTTTATTCAGAGACAAATGTTGTTAATTTTATAAGCCCAGTATCATCTGTTTGCTTACAAAGCCATAAAAGAAGCAATAAATTTCTAAATTTTTCATTTGACAAACTTATTTTATATGCATTGAAAATAAACAAGGCGACATTGTGAAACATAACTCAAAATATCTTAAAAGTTACAACTGTAGCTTGGAATAAATATGCATTCATGTAAGAACATACATATCTTCACTGTGCTATTGTTTTGAGCCTTATTTGTTTTAATTTTTTTTGGCACAATGCATTAGAATGAATTGAAATTTTTGTGCTTACAATTCTTGAAAGACAGGTGTAGGTAGAGTGTGATTGAAAGGAATTCTCCCTCATAGAATGATGACTTAAAACCAGACCTGGAGGATTCATTCACACTCCTTTCAAAGTTATTGGGTCATCTACATTATTGGTCAGTTGCAAAAGTACAGGTCTGTTCCCAGTCACCAAACAATGCTGAAGAATTCGCTTCCTAATCATACCCAGATTGCCCAGCAATTACTTGATTACAAAATCCATTCTAGTAGCTGTTCTTTTGGATCCTAGGTGTATCACAATATAGTTCTTTGAATATTGTCCTGCAATAATATCTACAGTCCTAAGAAAGTTACCAAATATGTTGTCGTGACTTTCTTCAAGGGTTTACCTGCATTGCTTAGATTGAATTCTTATACATTACCTAATGATTCACAAATTTCCATTGATAGATATATGTTTTATGAAATTAGAGTTCACCAAGAAGTTAGTATATATTTTTTTTTAGGGATTCAAGATATGTAAACATGGATACAAAGTTTTAAAATATAATTGTTGATATAAAATTTTGGATTATATGTAGCTGTATAAAATCTGTATCTTAGGTGCAGTCTTAGAATTCTAATCTAAGTTACTGAAGTAGCAGGGAATGGGCAAATATTTCAAAATAAGTTCAGGAAGTTCAATAGGTGCTACTGACCATGTAACAACATTAGTGTGAATATAACTTGTTCACTAGTTATTGAAGTTATACTGCTGAAAGTTATGAAGTACACTTTGAAGTTAAGTGTAAGAGAATTTTGTAAGTATCAAATAAATGTAGAGAATAATGCTTACAGTTCACTGAGCATTATTTTGAAACATCCCATCATACAAGGTAGGAAGTTGTTCCTCTCGAATGCCCCATGTGAAGACAGTGTAACCTAGTTTCCCTTTGTACCCGTATGGCATTCTGCACTTTTAAGAACTGACTAAAGCAGGCTAAAGATGATGAGGCATGAACTGAAGATCTATTGCACACAGAGGAAGATCCAGAGCAATAAAGCACGTTTTATGGGAGCCAGTTGAAGGACTCCCCCTGCCAAGGGATGGGGGGATGTAGACAACTTTACTGCCAAGCATCCTTTCAGAACACAAGTGGAGGCCACACTGAGACAGGATCAAAATGTAGAACTTCATCATCACACTGGATTTGTCTCCTATACAGTATTCAAATGTAACAAGAAAAATGCTCTATAACTACTCAGTTGCTTCTTATTAACAGTAGTAATTCATCCAACAAACCCCAGAACTGGTGAAGCAGGGTCAGGAAATAAGGTCCAAGATATTATGTGAAGTATTGTGTGAATGTATGAAATTCACTGATAACTTAAAAGGACCAAATCTAGATTCTTAGTTGATGTAGTATATGTTAATATTAGAGACAATTTTTTGAATAATTTTATATAAATTTGACTTCAATAGTTACACATTTTGTTACATTTTTAGTTCCAGCATAAATATGAACTTGCTTGACAAAAGTGTTTCCAGCATTACTGGGAATGACAAGACAATTCATGTACTCATACCTAATCCTGTCAAAACCAAAGCCAAAAGTGAGGCCCTCTGTCACTGTCACAGCTCAAACTCATTACAAATCTAGAACTGTATAAAAGAAATAGCAAGTGACTGAAATATACATATAGTATCTATAGTGTCATCAGCTTCACATTAGCATAAATTGGCTTACTATCTGCACTGCAACTATATAACAATTAATTAAATTCCATGTACAAGGAACAACTGGTTCAACCTTTATTTGCTTATAAAAACAATATTTATAAGTGTACACAGATTAATCCACCCACCCTACTAAACAGTAAAGGGGCAGTTTAGCATTTACCATAATTTTAACGTACAGTGTCTGGCTATTTTACCTTGGTACCACCCTCATACTGTTCATTGAATGTTGTAAAATATTCAACTTCAGATAAGCTCCTCTTCCACTGCAGAGGTCTATGATTCCACCACATTTCCAGCCAAGTTAGTTTCACTGGTATTAATGTGATCATTCATCTCCCCAGAGACTTTCCAGTGTCCCTGACTCACTCTGCTTGACCTTCAAATGTCTTAATTCTTGCCGCCACACTGACAAGAGTCGCACACAACCATTGTACGTCATGGACCCACACAGGCTCTCCTCTCAGGTGACAGTCACTTCTAGTTGACATTCTCTGGCCTTGCTTCTTACTCAGACTTACAGAAAAGAAATGGATGAAAACAGTTCTAAAAGAATACAACCACAAGGAAATCAAATACAACTTCATATTTTTTAAGCACTTAAGTATTCTGTCCCTTTTTGTTGCTTTCATGTTAAGATTATTTCTTAAAATTTATTGTAAAATCAAGTTAAATATTATTTTCACCATAAACTGCCTTATGTTCAACAGGCATAATCTTATTTGCATGGGTAATTGTAAATTAGGAAATTTTGAATATAACTAAACTTATTTATTTTCAGATATCATGCATTTATCCCATGAACCTTTTTCTTTTTATAAAAGTAAAACATTTTCAACTATGATCATAGTCCAACATTTAGTAGTAATTATTAAAACTGGCAGTGTGTTTTCTTATGTGACCTTTTAGAATAGTAGTCCAGAATTTGGAAGGCATCAGCAACCATTTCAAAACAAATTTATTGTACATCTAAGGGAAAACACTATATCATGGGTAGAAATAATGTTGATACTTTACCTAATAAATTCACAGTTGGCATTTAGGCCAAATGTATGTATACACCTGAAAATTTCATTATTTGAGCATATTTGCCACAATGTAAACAACTTAATCCACCACACGACCTGTCCTTTTAATTATTTGCTTTTTCACCATCACTCATACATAATGTGACTTTTCAAGGATGGTCTGCATTTGACTGCAACAAAGGATTCACTTATTTTGTGAATATTATGTTTCATTTTAAAAATCAACTGAGTCATATGTTTCATACTTTGATTGTGGCACTCTGGTCATGGTTGTGTGGTTCTATGCTCCACTAGATCACCTTCTATGATGATGGTGGGCTCGTCTGTTAGCCTCCTTGCTCCGGGATGTTCCACAGCAATAGCAGTCAGAGGGACTGTCTCGGGGAGGGGCGGGCTGTCAGTAAACCCATGACACAGGCACCCACTGCGGTGTCATATTCATTGTCTCAATTGACTTTTCCAACTGCCGGATGGTTTCTTCGATGTCATTGTTAATTATGGTCAAATCAAAGAAATGGCCATACAGTTGCTTGAGCATGTCTGACTCCTTTGCCAGCCGTTCTAAACTTCCATCGTACTGAAAGAGAAATTTGAATAGTGTTGGTTAAAACTGAAATTTACTAAGCTTTGATAAATGAGGATTGTGATCACCCTTGTGTGGCATCACATAATTATAACAAATTTCCATTTATCCATGCACACAAAAAGCAAGAATATTAAGACAGTTGTAAATGGCTTGCAGTGTAAATAGATGACTTCATTATTTAGAGTACATAAGAAGGAATGAATTTACTTGTTGGGGCAACACCACGACTGAGTTGTGATTAAGTGAGGAAACACTGGTTGTTAGAATGCTTCATCACTGCTTGCTATCCACCACTTGTTGACACAATCCCTTCCATAGTTAGTTATAAGGCCAAAGATATTTCCAATCTTGTGGTTAACATTGAAAATAAATTATAGTGTTTCCTTTCATTTGATGTAAGTCTTATTTACAGACCTATTATCCTTCAGTTTTTGTAATCTACCATTATCTATCCTTTTAGCACTCTCTAAAAAAAAACAAAAGAGCAGTGGTTCAGATATAATGATGATATTACTTACATCCGTCATGTTCTGTAGGGAAGGAGCAGCAATGAACACAACATACGGAGCAAACTCAGCAGTGCGCAGGATCTTGAGTGCTTGTGGCTCAACATCAAGTATTGCCATGCGACCCTCATTGTGAATCTTGCGAATGGTTTCTAATTTTGTTCCATACATTGCATCCTCGTGGGTACCTAAAATATTATTAAAACAGTGTTACCAGTTGATAATGCAGCACCAAGACTTAAAAGATCTTTAGAACAGTAGGATTAAGAGTTTTAGTAAATGTACTGATATTAATGGATAAAAGTGGAAATTGAAGTATGTGTAAGTGTGAGATCAGAGAGAGAGAGAGAGAGAGAGAGAGAGAGAGAGAGAGAGAGAGAGAGAGAGAGAGAGAGAGAGAGAGAGAGAGAGAGAGAGAGAGAGAGAGAGAGAGAGAGAGAGAGAGAGAGAGAGAGAGAGAGAGAGAGAGAGAGAGAGAGAGAGAGAGAGAGAGAGAGAGAGAGAGAGAGAGAGAGAGAGAGAGAGAAACATTTATAGGCAGAAATAGCTTCCTGCTGTAACATTTTTATTTGAAATTCAAAATTGGCTAAGTTTAGCAGTATTCACCATTGCTACCTATATATATATATATATATATATATATATATATATATATATATATATATATATATATATATATATATATATATATATATATATATATATATATATATAATTATTAAAAGTGATGAATATTTCTAAAGTATACTTCATGCAGTGTTGACAAGTTGGTTGCCAGTAAATGATAATGTAACATTACGTCCCCATGACTGCAGTAAGAGTTCACTAGAATCAGAAAGCTAAATTCAGCAGCATATAGTCTGTCTGCCTTTTTGTTAATTCTTTGTAATAGTTTTAGTAATGGTGTACATATAAATCAAGAAATGGCTAACTTCCTTCCTATCAGGCAGGTATTTCTAATAACAGCCTTTCATTTCAGAAGTACCATGTGGAAAACTGCAACACTGTTCATCCCTACACTGATGTGCAACTCACCGTACTCTAAATACTCATTAGCAGCAATGTCTGCCATCATCTCGTCATGGGAAACAAAATAATAGTTCTTCCCATTTTCTTCATCTTTTCGTGGACTTCGAGTAGTGTCTGGAAAACAAATGTTGATATGAGGATGCAAGTCAGTGGTCTAATATCTCAAAAAAAATAATAATAAATAAATAAAAAAAATAATAATAAAATAAAATAAGAAAATAAATAAATAAATAAGAATAAATAAATAAATATTGATAATAAAAATACTGTGTCCTCTGTTTGACACAATTTCTAAACATTACTGAATTGATCTCTACAAATATGTTCTCCATTTATCCTATGAAACTTCTGACTACATTTAACAACATACCACTAGCCCTCTGGATCAAGCACTTTATACTCTGCCTACTTTTTAACACCCAAAAGACTTGCAGCCCCTGAAATCAGCGGTCATACTTATGACCCTTAACGTTATGCATGTAGACTTGCCTGTTCAACAGGCACCACATTCCTCATGAAATGTAAATACCTTGAACAGTTTTAAAAATCATTCAACAGCAGTCACTCTGCCATTCTTGACACATTTGATGACACATCCATTTAAACCTGTGTTCTTAGCATTATCTGCTTCATTATCTCCTTTATTTCCTCCTGCATGATTAAGGACTTGCCTAAGTTTAATAACACAGTAGACAACCATGAGCAATAATGCTGCACAAAATGCACTGTAACAATACTTTTCTATGCACCTTATATACAACACTCAATAGTCTTGTACTCCTTGAAACTAACCTTACCCTTATAAAAGGAAACTCCTAATTCTCTTACCTAAGTAGTTGTTACCAAAACATTATTTGTTTGAATTTAAAACAGATTACATGATTATTCCATTATGGTGGAAGAGCCATCTTATCTCAACATTTACTTACGTGGTATAGGGTAGGCATATTTATCTGGGTGTGAGGCTATTAATGTGTTTTTGATGTGTCGCCTTCCAACCCCATGGGCACCTAACAGCACCAGTGTCTTGCGGCGAAAAGCTGCAAAACAGTGTAATAATTAATTATTGTAAATTAGAAATTTATATATTCACCACTCATCTGTCTAAGCTGAATAAGTTTTGGCAAGGCATAGGATAAATCTTTGTTATAAATTGAAAAAAAATACATGAAACAATAACTAGCAGTCAAAACCTGTCCCCCTTTTCTCTGTAGTGGCACACAGAGATATGCCTACAAAACTGGTCATGAATGATGCTATGCAAGCTTTCAAAGTGTAACATGTAAATGGCAGTACCTACGGCTTCACAGCCTTTTATCTGAAATCCTTAAGACCTGGTACTTTTCACATTTTGGAATGGTTAATCAAAAAAGAATAATAAGATACATCAAATGCAGAACTTACTTGGCAGCTTTATGACCTCCTCATATGTGACAAGGTCAAGCTGGTCAAACACTGCATTGTGTTTGGCAAGGTATTTGTCTTTGTGCTGCTTCTTCTTCCGACCAAAGAATGAACAGTTAACTGAAAGGAAGCAGAATTCAATCAATACCTGTATTATATTTTGACTGAAAGATTTGTAACTAATAACATCCATCTTGTTCTCTTGTTCCTGAATTTTTTTTGTCCTCATTTCCTTCATAACATAGTCATTGTTATTACTATTAGATGCCAACAGATTGCCAATGTGATGCACATTGTACCTTCATTTACTTCTCTTTGATGCTCACAAACTCAAATTTTATCCAATTAGATCATAAGGTGTTACTATTGCTCACTCAGCAAAAGATTAACAAAAAAAATAAAGATACAGTAGTACCTCATGATTTGAATTTAATTGGTTCTTTTGGACTGTTTGAATTGTGAAACAATTCATTCCATTCAAATTAATGTAAAAAGAATGAATTTGTTCCAGGTCCCAAAATCATTGTATTTTTTTCATTTTTATGGGTTTATGTTGTACCCTAAACATAGAAGTGGATGAAAATAAACTAAGTTATAGAGAAAAAAAATACAGTAAAAGAAAACATGAAATACCATATATTTTGGTGTGTAAGGAGAGAGAGAGAGAGAGAGAGAGAGAGAGAGAGAGAGAGAGAGAGAGAGAGAGAGAGAGAGAGAGAGAGAGAGAGAGAGAGAGAGAGAGAGAGAGAGAGAGAGAGAGAGAGAGAGAGAGAGAGAGAGAGAGAGAGAGAGAGGGAAGGTGGGTGGGATAGATAGAGGGAAGAAAGAAATGGAGAGGGATGGGGGAGAGGGGGCAGGGAAGGGAGAGGGAGGGAAGTGGGAGGAAGGGAAGAAATGGAGGAGGAGGAATGCCAGAGGGACTTGTGACCGAGTGGTGTTGCTTGAACAGGTGTTTGTGTTCGAATTGGAAGTTGTTTGAATTAAAGGATGTTCAAATCATGAGGTATGACAGTATTTAAAAGAGAAGTTCGACAAGTTTTTTGAGTTGGCTGGGCTTCCTTGGGCAGAAATAAGCCATCATACTAGATGTAATAATAATATTTTTGTAGCAAGAATACAACAATGACAAACTCACTAACTCTACTTAATCAGTTCATCATTTATCAATGATGCTTGTGAACAATGTCTGCTGCATCAGACCTGATATTTTAGAGTTTACACCATACTGTGTGAAAGCTAGTTATCAGCTTATTGGTTAAGCCAACCTTGGTCTCGTTTGCTCTTCTCCATGGCCAGGTAGGCAGTGCGCCATTCCTGCAGCTCTGGTGAGGGGATCAAGCCAGCTGTGCCATTAGGATCCTTTTTCGCCTGCCACCAATTGTGGTCATCCTTTGATATGATCTGTTGGGGTTGAAGGAAAATTAATAGTTGTATTAAATTTAAATTCTTTTATACTGGATTAAATCTAATCATTCATGTGAATATGAAGTCATATGTTATTATGTTTTTTACAATTAAAATTCTGGATGATGTTTCCTAGTTTGAAGATTTCAAATTGAAAGATCTTCACTTTGCAAGTACTGCTACGAACCTGCAAGATGTCTCCCATTTTGAAAGAAATTCCTGCTTGTGCACACGGGATGAGGTCATCCTCCAGAGGATCGTAGTCAAATTGTGCCCGAACATATATCTGCTGGGAGAGAGGCTATTAGTGAGAGAAGTTGAAAAGTAAATACAAAATGTTTGTATATGTGTGTGTGTGTGTGTGTGTCTGTAAATATATATATATATATATATATATATATATATATATATATATATATATATATATATATATATATATATATATATATATATATATATATATATGACCTATTTATCTTACCAGCAAAATGGAAAATTCTAAGATATTTAAGTGTAATTCTATAAAGTAACTGCAAAACCCAGAAAACCAAGATGAGAGTGAAAATTAATGCCAATGTCAGAGTAAAGAATTGTTTGAAATGTTTGGAAGAAGGAAGCAACTAAGAGAAATAATGAAAAAAAAAAAATAAATAAAAATAAACAAATAATAATAATAACAAATAAATAAAAAATGAGTAATTTCTTACCACATAAACTGTTTGGTTGATCTAACTTAAAGAATTTGTAAGTCAGACAATGAGAGAGAGAGAGAGAGAGAGAGAGAGAGAGAGAGAGAGAGAGAGAGAGAGAGAGAGAGAGAGAGAGAGAGAGAGAGAGAGAGAGAGAGAGAGAGAGAGAGAGAGAGAGAGAGAGAGAGAGAGAATATCAGAGGCTGTACCTAGGATCGTGTTCCATTAACTTTACCTACATTTTAATAGAATGTGTACTGTGATGTATATTTTATCAGTAGTCCATTGCATAGCAAGTACACATTATCACATCCACCACAATTATAAAAGGCACACAGATCAGTACATGAGCTGTGTCCACACAGTGCACACC
>NC_087161.1:25118522-25136022 GCF_035594125.1 Scylla paramamosain | reverse complement strand
TAAAGTAATAAATATATGAGCATATTAGATAATTGGAGGATGCATTTAATTTTGAATGCTATGTTGCTTGAGGAAGAAAACTGCTGTAAGTTGTTTGGTTCACATGTTGCAAGGGATGGAGAATTTTAAAAAATGTGTTAAAATGTAGATTTTTTAAATGAATGCAAAGATGAAATTATGTGAGAGAATGGTGGTATGACATTGAGAATATAAAAAATGGGAGCAAAACTGAAGATTGAATATAATGGAGATATGGAGCCTTGAGGAAGAGATGTGAAGTAACATATGGAATAATCTAATGATAGTGCAAAGAAGTGGTATTAGAAGAACTGGCTGACTGAACTGACTGAACTGAGCAAGTAGTGTTGTGATGGTTTGGACATCTGTACGTAAAGTTGTAGATTGAAGGGAAGACTACTAATGAAATGGCTGTGTGAAGACAAAATCTGATGAGCAAGGAGGAATTGTTGCAGAACAGGGTTGAATGGAGACCAGTTGTTATTGTTATTGCATGAACATTATGTAGCAGGAAAGGCTTCCATGGCAGGTTTGGCTGCATCTGGTCCCATCAACTGAGCAGATAAGATGTAAGAAAGTAGATGACTTTATTGAGGTATGGCACTGGCAAAGCAGTGATGTTACATTAATACAGAGACCTGGGGATGTGCAACTGATATCTGATATTAATTTCACAGCCTGTCTTGGCTAATACCCACAGGAATGTTGGCTTAGTATGCAAAGATTATTATTATTATTATCATTATTATTATCATTATTATCAATGCATATGTGTTATCATCAATGTACATATGTATTCATTTAGTAACCATCTGTAAAGTGTAGGAAAGGTTCCTTCTAGGCAAGGATCACTGCTTTTTTCTGATTATGCCATCAAAAATTTTGTTTATTCCTATCTAGCAAGAATCACTCTTACTTTTTTCTTATTATACCACTAGAAAGTCTAATTATTCTCCTCTTACATTAAGTATCAAAAAACAGTCACACCTTTGATACAATCCACATTACTGTCGTTTTTATTTCTGTCATAGGATTTCTTAAGGCCTATGAATGTAACTTGGCTATTTCCCTCTCATTAGTATTTGTAACTGTAATTCTGATAAAAAAAGATCTACACATCCCTTGACATTTCTAAAACCTTCCTGCTCTTTGTTATCTGACTTATTCTTATTCTGATTCTAATTCTGATTATTATTATTATTTTCATAATAATTATTTTTTCCTCCTTTCAATCACTTCTCCATATACCAGATCCTCAAATTAATTTCTACTGCTTTTCCCTTTGAACAGTGAAATAATGGCCTATTGCTAGGTACATGGAACCCTTCACTCTGTGTGCTCTCCCACACATCTTGTCACGTGAGGTGCCTCATCTTTGCTACATCCTTTAGTTTTCCAAAATATTTAATCAACCTTCTTTCTTCACACCCAGTTTGTTTTCACCCATTGCAGAATCTGAACCTGGGATGTTTGGGTGCTGACTCTGAAGCCTCCAAGCTAGTCTTAATAAAAAGAAAGAGACATGTTGTATCCAGATGCACCCACCTGGATAGAGCTTAGAGCTAATACAGTCCAATCAACAGGTTAACCCGAGACTTTTCATATACTGCCCAAGGAGGAAGTTACTGGTGAAGTCCTTAGCAACCTAAGAGGAATGTGAACCTGAGGCAGCCAAGTGACATTCAAAGAGCTCTCTTACTTTTCAATGATTGCAAAAAAAGTATGTTGGGCAAATTCATACAATTATCTGAAGTTGATCAGTCCAGTCTCAGGTCTTCACCCACTCTGGAACGATGATTTTTCTTTTAATATCTATTTCTAGAGTAAAGTAATGACTTCACTATATCCACATATAATTCCAGTAACTATAAGCTATTTTTTTATTTTCATGGTTGATCTTTAAAATGTGAAGCTGACATGAGTATTTCCAACCATGTTGAATTACCAGCACCACCTTCAGATCAGAATCAATGATATACATTACATTTTAAATGCTTCACAAATGATTAAAATAGCATGGGTCATTGAGGTGCTTTGTACATGTGATGAGAATTAATGAAAATGAGTAAGGGAAAAATGACTAACCAAGGGAGAAATGTGAGAGGAATACCACCAGTAAAATGGATAAACTGTGTGATAAGTGTTGGAAGAGGAGGGATGACATGGCAGCCATTGAGACTCCTGCTATGACCATCCTTTGAAGAATGCCCATGGAGGGTGAAGAGATGTTAGGCATATAATTTGATTAAACAATTAAAATTATGCATACACACATGTCTGAAATACTGAGTCACTGAATTGTGTTGTATATTAGGAAAAACAAGGAAACAGTTATACACACACACACACACACACACACAAAATTATATCATCTTAGTTCTCCAGTGATGTCCAAATAAAATGACACATGAAAGATTCCAGGAAGTCTAAACAAAGAACAATCATGAATGTAGATAACAAAAAGAAAATTTGACGATGATAAAAAATGGTTCCGTGCTCTTAAATATAATCTGTGAAATAGCAAATAATACAGATCAGATGATAAAGATAGCGCTAGAATTATAAAGGAAACTCTGTAGTCCTCAGAGTAACACTATGCAAAATGAAAACCCTGAAGTAGAAGCAATGAATACTAAAGTATCCATGCAAAAAACACAAGTAAGAGAAAACACAATAAACAATGAGTATAGGTAAAGGAGTTGAAGATGGTCTGTACATTAGCAAAGATTCAAAAGATTTTCTGCAAGACAAAATTGCAGTCCTCTTTACAAAAATGCCTGCAGACATGCTGTGTGCACTACAATTTTGGAGAAAAAGACTGCTTCAATAAAAATAATCCCAAGAAAACTAAACTAAACTATAAAAAAATTAAAAATTGCCTGCCATTGAATTCACTGTCTATAATGTACAAACTTTTAACAAAAGAATTCAGTGCATAACTTCATTCAAACTGATATAAAGAGCAGGCAGGATTTTGGAACAATTAGTCAACAACTGACTACATCCAATTGCCACTGATCAAGTGCAAAAATAATTAAATACACTAAGTTACTACAATTGCTTCATAAAGCCTTCTACTCTGTAGAGATTTCAATAATTATGATAATGATAACATTCATGAAACTGGATACAGGAAACATGTGAAATGTACTAGAAGATATTTCTAAGTGAAGCATCATCACCATAAAGCCACATTAAGTCGTTAAGAAAATACCAAAAAGGATAGGCATTAGGTAAAGCAGCACTTTCTCCCATAATCCATTTAGTGCAGAATTTGAGGAAGTTTGTAAGGACTTGCCATGAGCATGGCAGGAATGAAGATAAATATAGAATACCTAGGTGACTTCAGACAACACTGTTGTGATGTATAAATCTACAAATGAACAATGACAAATTATTTTACAATTATGCAATGCAAGTTAACCGATCTAAAGATGAATATGAAGAAAGTAAAGGTAATGTTCAGCTACTATAAAACAGATATTTAAATTAGAATGGAGAATGAAATTATAGTTGTAACATATATATTAGAAACCTGGAATGTTTTGATCTTGAATACCGCAAAGAACAATGGAGAAAATAATGCTTGGCATAACATTTACAGATAAGAGAACATCATGATAAGAAAGCATACCTTCATTACAATTAAAAGAAAAAGTGGATATAGGCAGGACACAATTTGTTAAATAAATTAAGTTTACAATTAGAGTAACCTGGCAACCTGGGAATGGTAAAAGAAGATACTCGTACAGTAGAAAGAGAATTAGATGAAGGGACAAATGTTGGTGTGATGGCCAGGAGTGCATGTGCATCCAACAGAGGTGTGGAGGTGGCTGGAGGAGGCAATTGTCCTCCACTGCATTTGTATGTATGTTATGACCATAATGGGAGAAATTTTCTAATTAATAGTACTATATCACAAAAAAATATTTATTACTGAATTCTTTGAAAACTCTATCAAATAGACATGAAATACTTGTGATAAAAGAAAAAAAAAAAATTGTGGATAATTCTTTCTGACCTGGAAATGCCTAATGGTGAAATGATCGGAAAGCAAACCTTTATGTGTGTGCTGTACAAAATTATATTTCAAAATTAGAATAATTGCTGTGCATACTTATGTGTACTGTTGTTGGACATAATTAAGTCCTTATTGAATTCTGAAAGAACAGTATGTCAGGAAAAAACA
Source organism: Scylla paramamosain (assembly GCF_035594125.1). Lineage (NCBI taxonomy): Eukaryota > Metazoa > Arthropoda > Malacostraca > Decapoda > Portunidae > Scylla > Scylla paramamosain. The sequence goes on along the minus strand of NC_087161.1, from coordinate 25,131,815 downwards.
AAGAAATTTATTCTTGAAGGGTTCTTCACAATATTTTAAGCACATTTTCTGACTTTCAAATTCTTTCTGCAGTGTTGGAATAAACTGCCTCTCCAATGAAAGCATATTTTTCCTCCTATATCTTTTAGTACTTTAAAAGTAATGACATTTTGTAGTTCAACATCTATGATATGAAAAGTTAATTCTGTTATATGGCAGTACATACATCTATGCATACTGGATCAAACTTAAAGTTGGTTGGTTGATTTAGTGACTGTTAGTGACAGGTTAAGTAATTATGATTACTTAACATTTAAGTAGGACTGAAACCCTACATCAATACTAGTGTCTTTCTTAAGATAAGGGTAAGAAATCCTGAGAAAAAAAAAAAAAAAATAAAGATGATTGAAATAAAATATATTTTGTGTGTACACATAAGAGAACCAGTATAGTTTATGAGAGGAGAAACAGCTTCATGCAATTACTTTCCTGCAGGAGAAAAGTAAAAGTATGACTAATTTCTTGATCATGATCATATTAAATAAAATTCAGAGTATGGATTTAATTTAACATGGTCCTACAATCCAAGATGAATTATTGAAAGTCACACTGCTCCTTAGCATGTCTAAAACAGTTATCATTTGTATTTGGTAATGTTATTCATGTCATCATAAGAGGAATCCACTACTGACGGCCTATATGATGTTATCACAGTATTAAAAAAGCTGTATATATATATTGTTTAGTTAAGTTTTCTTCTGTATACCTAATTTCCCATAGCACTGATCAAGTGCTAAACTGAAGACCCTAGTGTTTGATGTAAGAAAGTAACTCTCCTGTTATTGGTTTGTGCCTGTGATGATGCAAGGTACTGATTTATGCATGCAGTGCAAGGTATTACATGTGGACACAACTGCTGTTGAAATGTTCCTCAACAAGAGCCGGATTACACGAGTGCCAGGTTCTGTTGAAACATTCCTCAACAATAGCCAGATCACATGAGTGCCAGGTTCTTTGTCTTAACACTGGCTGAAGCATTTATGTGAATTAATGCCCATGTGCTAATACTGGGGTACAACGGTACACAGGTGGTCCCTAGAAAAGAAAACATGTTGATGTGGCTGGGACAAGTTACCAACATGCCTTTATTCCACCCACCCCCCCTACACATAGACTGATCCACACAGTGAGGACACCATAGCTGGCAACCCATAGTTTTACATTTGTCATAAAAAAATGATGAAGTGCTTGAAATCTGATTATAATGAGAAGATTCCGCCAAATGACCACAAGATTACACCGTTACATGGGGTTACAATGATTCATTATTAACTGTTGCATTGCTGAGGTGGTGAGGGAGGACTCAGCGACATGGACAACAGGAAGCAAGCGAGACACAGAGCGTGAGGCAACAGGGAGACACAGCCATGCTGGGCCCGCCGCCTCCCCGCCTCCAAGGACTCGCCACCACGCCCCCGGGGTCAGCGTGGGCTAGTGCGCCTGCAGGAGGTCTGTCACTCGTGTTACATATGAATGTTGGAATCTGTGTCTAACTCTTCAAGACTGGGAATGTGAGGATCTTTCAATGAGGTGTGGTTTGCCTGACCCGCCATACCCATGCCGTGCATCCTTGGAGACGCAGGGGCTGCGGCTCTACACTACACAACATACTTACGAGAACTTGTTGCTTCTTCGTCCTGTAAAACTGAACAAAAAGGAAAACGTAATGCAATTAGACAAAACAGCAACAAAATATCTCTCAGCTCACGTCCAACCTTGTCGATACTGGGAAATAAATACGTAAACAAAATATTACTTTCATACAATTCAAACATACCACAAATCAAATACATAAGGGAAACTTAAGTTAAACTATGTACGTATTCATTCTTTTCTCTTACTCGTGCTTGCATTTCTGACAAAAACTACATGCAATTTTTTTTCACAGGAATTAAATGGTTTCACTGTCTCAGTTTGTAGTGCTTTGTCATCACTGAAAAGGGCACCACATCCCTCCTTACCAAAAATATATCATGCAACCAGAGAGCAAATATCTACTACGGCATGTCAACCTCAACAATGGATGCCTGGATGTGGCTAAATCTGGTGGTGAGCTTGGTGCCACTTCCCACCCTTCCCCTCCCTTGTCAGATGATATGTAATATAAAAAAATGTATGAAATTATGCGAACCATAAGGCATAACAATTATTTACTATCCACCTGCTGAGGAAGGTCAGACGCCAGTACATACAGCAACACACACACACACACACACACACACACACCCACACACTCTCTCTCTCCACTAACTAACCCAACCCATTTCCAACCTATTTCTATATCAAATCATAATTTTCTTAACATTTCCATTACTAGACACACACAACCAGCCTCTCTTGCTGTGTGATTCAACATAAACAGTTTTTTCTCCTTTATCATCCACTTACTACCCAGCCACTCTCCACCCACAATTCATAAGTGTACCCTTCACTTCTGTTATATTGTCATGACTACCCAACTGTCATACCACTATTTCCAATGTGATATGACTATACCAAAACTTTGTGGATGGGAATGAATGGGAACAAGACCAAACTACAGTGAAGTAAGTGGGGAATGGTACAGTGTTTATACTTCCCCTAGCAAGGAAGGGGTTTGGGATGTGGCAAAATAGGTTCAAGCAGAAAGATAATTAGCAGATCCTCTTCTCATTCCACTCTGTATGAGGCCAAATTCCATGTGAACTTTTTTGGGAAGTGTTGGGGGAAGGTGTCATCATAGAGGAGATTTGTGATGCTGAGGGGTGAGGGTCATGTGGGACTCGTGCACAGGTACCTCATGCATGGAGGGGCAGCAGTGGAGTGAGGCAATATGTCACTGCCATGTACTGCTGGGAAGGCTGTCACTGTTTACTGAGGGGGAGGTGGGATGCACGACTCCTTTCCCTGTGATGAGGTGCACTTGGCAACTAAGTATAGTCTCAAAGGTGTCATGTCCGCCCCCCCCCCTCTCTCTCTCAGGCTGCACCTATTCATACCTCTACACTCACAGTGCTCCTACTCTGGTTAACATTCACTAATCTTTATGACTTTCCACAACTCCCAGTTCATGTAAATTCTCCTTCTATTGTTTTCCCTTTCTTTTGTCAGTGAGAGATGGGAAAACAGAAGAAAAGCACCAGCAGCAGCAGGAAGAGGAAACTACATAATGTAATGTATAACGTCTCTAATACTAACTCCCTTCAGCTCTCTTTCTCACACACACACACACACACACACACCAAAATAACAACAGTAATAATAATAATAATAATAATAATAATAATAATAATAATAATAATAATAATAATAATAATAGTAAATAAATAAATGAATAAATCAAGTAGAAAAAAACAAACAAAATTTTTCTTCCTGTGGTGGTCTTAAGAGATACAGTAAGGGAACCCGCAGATCCCGTGGAGTGACCTACCGATTTGTGCACGTGAGCAAGCTGGACCTTTGGCAATGAGTCTCTTGGGAAGGAAGGAAGGAAGGAAGGAAGGAAGGAAGGAAGGAAGGAAGGAAGGAAGGAAGGAAGGAAGGAATGAGAGAGAGAGAGAGAGAGAGAGAGAGAGAGAGAGAGAGAGAGAGAGAGAGAAATAACTGTACTCTCTATGTATTAAGGAAGAAAACACACTGCAGCCACTACGATCCCTATGAGGCAGCTTAACTTGAGCCCCTCATGGGTAATGCACCGAATTGAAGTGTAGCAAAGCAAGGCAGGTGGAAATAAAACTAACAGTGGAGGTATGGTGCGGGCGGTAAGCCGAGGCGAGGCAAAGCGAGAACGAGAACTCTTGAAAAATGCAACCAAGATGTTTATGAACACTTGTGAACTGAATAAAATTTGATTCAGTTACCTATGAATCACTATTCCCGAGGGCAGAGGGTGACTGCCGAGAGGACGATATACAGCATGGAATAATTTCTATCTATACTATACAGTTTTTATTTACATGCTGTATCTAGATGAATGGAGGCAAGGCGAGGGATAAGAAAAATGCAAAAAAGAAAAGCAGCAAAACAGAACTTGTAATGCGATTATAATGAATTAAAATATTTTTTTACCTGTATATCAGAGAACAGGTGTTGGTTCTGGAAGTAACAAATGAAAATGTTAAATTTATTAATTTATTGTCAATTCCACTTATTTATTCGTTCATTCATTCATTCACTCATCATTTTATCTTTTCTAATGTTAAAAAGGTTATGTGAATTAAGTGAAAGAAAACAGGCTTCCCTGCTTCTTCATAAATGCATATAGGTATATACAATATGTCAACATGCAACCAGTTGATTGTTTCCAGTGAGTTTTGCAAGTCTTCTTAGCAGCGTCTTCGCTTTGCCTCAACTTCGACTGACACAATTTCTGCAAACCTGAGCTGTGCCACTCTTTGTTTTCATAAAACTGAGAAAACTAAATCATGATAAAATTTGGAAAACATAATAGGTTATCTGGTATATCATTAGTTATCATTATTATTATTATTATTATTACTATTATCATTATTATTATTATTATTGGTACTGCTACTACTATTACTACTACTACTACTACAATATTACTACTACCATTACTATTACAATTTCTGTCTTTCCTTTCCCACAACCACCACCACTACTACTACTACTACTACTACTACACTCCTTCTATAGTACATTCATATTGCTCTAAGTGAGTGCTATGTGCAGACAAAATGGACAAGAGGAAACACAGCATTTGCACACACACACTCACACACACACACCCACACCAAGCTGGAAGGGAGGACAGGGAGGGCAGACAAGCACTGAGGGCAGGTGACCACTACAGGTGAGAGTATTCCTGCTTGTGTCCTGCAGCCTCAAACCAATCAACCCCACAAGTAATAATTCTAGCTGCTTACTATCACTCAGCAACTAGTAATTCCAGCGGCTTACTATCACCCAGTTCAGAATGTTAATCAGGCCCACAAATAATAATTACATTGGCTTACTATTACCTGACATATGTTTAATAATACCAGTGGCTTACCATCACCCAGTGTGGAGTTGCCTGTCTGGCGAGCTGTAACTATGCCAGTGGTTGGGGAGTTTTCAGCCCTCTCCAGCTTGTTCTATACTCCCAATGACAAAGATGCAATTGGAATAATGGTGATAATACTGAATTTGCTTTACTTCTAAACAGTTCTTAATGTCAAGGGCAGAAGTGAAATATCTTGCTTCTTAATTATCCATTCACTGCTATGATTGTCTTTTGTTATTGCTAAGGTCATGAATAAATTGTTTGGATGGACAAAGAAAAAAAAATGAGGTAAATTTAATCTTTGCTAAGCTACAGAAGCAAGCATTGAAGAGACTGTAGCATTAAAAATGAGTTTTTAAAAAGGTGTAGATGATAGAGGTAACAATTAATTAGCAGTGAAAGGGTTATTTAAATCTTAGTACAGTGGTGATACCCATGAGATTATCTAATTTCTGTAGCTTTATCTAACAATGATTTTAATGCCAGAATTGAAATATTTTGCTTCTTAGTTAAATCCCAATGCAACAGTGATACCCACGAGAACATCGTCAGCTTTATATAACATCTTAAACCTCGCCAGGTACACATGCCCTAACGAGGAGTACCACCCGTCACTACCACCCCCACCACCATCACCACCATCAACAATCCAATGCATCAAACTACACCATCCTCCAGAGTGCCTCACTAATGTACTTGCTCATCTTAATATCACCTGGCATTAACATTTACAGGTACACATGACTTAAGCATCACCTGTCATTGCCACCATCACCAATCCAATGCATGAAATTACACCATCTTTCACATCCTCCACTGTGCCTCATTAATATATTTGTCCAGCTTAGTATCACCTGCCATTGATATTTATGCTCGTCACAGAGGTGGGGAGGAGCAGCATAGCACTTGGCTGCCACGCACAGGTAGGTAATGAGGGGGCATGCTACCTGTTGTGTGTGGCACTCAAGCACAATAATCAGCAATTTAGGTAGAATGTCATACATACTGGAATAAGTTTGATCTTTCCCCTTTAACTTGTCTTTTTTCTTCTATTTATAGCTTTCCTCTTCTATTTTTCCTTTTCTCTTCTATCTACCTGCTTTTCTATCTTCACTGACCTCCATTTTGTCTTGTCATTTGTTTTGCCAGCTTCCTTCTTCATTTTCCCTCTTTTCTCTTCTATCTATCCACTTTCCTCTCTTCACTGATTTCCATTTTTCTATCTACCCACTTTTCTTTCTTCCTCGATCTCCACTTTTTCTTCTCTCTACCTACTGTCCTTCCTTCACTAACATCACATTTCTTCTGTAGTATATCCCTATCCTTCTCTTATACATATCTCATGCTCTTTATTCCATTCCAGCTCTCACATCTTTTACATCTCTCCCTCCCCCCTTTCCATCAGCCCCCCTCTCCTTTATGCTCATCTTCCATTTCATTATTCATCTTCCTTCCCTTCTACCAAAATTCATTTCTCCTTTCCATATATCTTCTATTCTTACCTTACTTCCACCTATTTTCTGCTTCATTATTCTAGTTCCCATGTCTCCTATTTCATGTCCTTCCCTTCCACCCATCTCCTCCTTACTCATTTGCTCCTCCTCTAACTTTACTACCATTCCCCTCCTCCTTCCCAGCCTCCCAATGCCTCTCTCTCTCTCATGTTTCTCCCAAATTACCTCCATTTATTTGTTCCTCTTCACTTTCTCTACTCTACTTACTCCTCTTGAGTCGAACTTTCCTCCTTTTCTTCAAGTTGCGTGTTTCGTCTTCCCTTTCACAGCCTGGTGTAGTATTCTGTCTAATCCTCTTGTTCTTTCCCTTTAATCCTCTCATCCTTCCCCATCCGTCTAATACCCTCGATTCTCTTGCTGTTTTTTGGTCTCCTGTGAAATCCCTTTGCCTTCTGTTCCCTTTTCCACAACCCATGTGTCTTTCTCACTCCCACTCTCTTATAACTCTCCATCATTTCACCTTTCTTAATTTTACTGTTCGTATTCAACTATTAAGTACGTTTTTTTTTTTTTTTTGCCTGTGAAATCCTTTTGCCCTCTGCTGCCTTTCCTGTAACTCACGTACATCTCTCTCTCTCCCTCCCTCTCTCTCTCTCTCTCTCTCTTAAAACTCTTCATCATTTCACCTTTACTAGCTTTATTATTTACAAAACTACTATTCATCCTAACATACCCTTAACTTCTCTCCTTCCTAGTCTCACTATTCACTTTCCCTGTCTATAACACTGTGTCCTTCCCTCCTCCCTCATGAGTAGCACTGCCCTCTCCCAACTCGTCCCCACAACACCACCTCTGTCCTCACCCCCCACCCTGCAATGCCTCACTCCCGGCCATAACCCCTAATCCGCATTTAGTGCTTCGATAATGTCCTATTTGTAGTCATTGCGCTCAAAATCACTGTCATCATTGCTTTTCTGATGCAATTAATCAACTGAGTATACTGTGAATAGCTAAAGCAGAAAAAATTGATACACACGAGCTTGCTCTCGCTCTTTCTCTCTCTCTCTGTCTCTGTCTCTCACACACGTACATACACCCTGATGTGTGTGTTTAGTTCTCTTAATTCGAATCCATTTCACAAATACGGAAAGCAGAATTAGATACACGAGTTTATGATAAAACTTCATAACTGCAAATCTGTGTTGTTCCTGAGGGATATGAGGTCCAATTTCCAGTGTGTGATGTGATGGCCTGTGTTGCACCTGTCTGTCTGTCTGTCTGTCTGTCTGTTTGTGCATCTCTCTGTCTGTCTAGATGTGTGTGTGTGTGTGTGTGTGTGTGTGTGTGTGTGTGTGTGTGTGTGTGTGTGTGTGTGTGTGTGTGTGTGTGTGTGTGTGTCTTCTGTTTACTTGTTTCTTTTCTGTCTGTCTGAATTTCTCTGTGTTTATTTGTGTTTTTTCTAAGTCTGTGTTTCTTTGTCCGTGTGTATGTATTTATGTATGTTTTTTCTTCTTATTTAAGCATGTACCTGTCTGTCTGTATTTAAATCTGTCTATCTATCTGTATGTATGCATGTGTATTCCTCTCTCTCTCTCTCTCTCTCTCTCTCTCTCTCTCTCTCTCTCTCTCTCTCTCTCTCTCTCTCTATGTATGCAGGCCAGCAATCTATTCACTGCCTCACCAATCCATGAGAGTAAGCTGGTAGTAATTGCATTTGGTAAACCTTAAGCACTATGTAAGCTGCTCATTTCACCGACTAACTGATGCAATGGTCTTATCTCTCTCTCTCTCTCTCTCTGATCATAATAGTCATGTGAGGAAATTGAGTGTTTTGGCATGGACTGATCAGTGAAGTGGGAATTAAGTGGTGTTGGGGGTGGTGGGGGAGTGAGTGAGTGGGCAGGTTGTGGTGTGGTGGGGTTTGAGTAGTGAGGTAGAGGCTATGTATGTACTCTGATGGGGCTATGTTGTGTGGTAGGGCTGTGTGGTGTGGTAGGAAGTGGTGTGGTAAGGACTGAATACTGTGGTTAGGGCTAAGTGGTGTGGTGAGGACTCGTGTGGTGGGGCTGGTTAGTTTGTGGTGAGGACTGTTGTGGCGGGGCTGCCTGCCTGGTGGGGATGCAAGGCTAGACAAGATAAACGCCTTCCTCCAATGACAGCCGGCTAACTTATTGCTAGTGGGACAAAAAAATATTAATCCATGTGACGTAATTCTCGTTTCATATTTCAAACCGAAACAAATTGGACATCTACGTGGGATTCAATCCTTTTTATCACCCACTCTGAAGGTTTGAGTCCCACAAAGATGGCATTATGTGACAAAAAAAAGTTGGTACTACATATTTGTATTTTTACCCTTATCTTTTTCTAACCCTTAAAAAAAAAAATAAATAAAAATAAATAAATAAATAAAAAAAAATCGCGAATGATGATAAGTTGTATCTACGGATTTCTTGTTTATGTTTTTTCTAACCACTATGATTACTCAGCATGCGGTACTGAATAATATTGTACGGTTTCAGAAACAGTTTAATTTACGTACATGAAACTCTGATGAAGTATGTGTAAATGTAAGCTGAAAATAATGAGAAATGCACTAAAAGAAAAAAAAAAAAAATCTGGAAGGAAAAAAAAAAGTAACATATACGTCCATGGGAATATTGGTAAAGGGAAAAGGATAACAAAAGTCTATGGGGAAAAGGTTTTGGATAGGAGAAAAAAAGTTGTACGTCTGTATGGAGAGAGAGAGAGAGAGAGAGAGAGAGAGAGAGAGAGAGAGAGAGAGAGAGAGAGAGAGAGAGAGAGAGAGAGAGAGAGAGAGAGAGAGAAAACATGCAGTGTTGTGCGTGTGTCACTCACTGGTGTTGCCACTATAGTTGAATCGTGATACACACACACACACACACACACACACACACACACACACACACCTACAAGAGTTATATGTAGTTAACCTTTACACTTTTATGGTCATTATGTTAGTATTTGGAGCAAAAAAACACTGAATCTGAATAAAAAGAAAGGTAAAGAGTTGAAGGTTAATTTCGTTATTTTTTTAAGCTACAAAATGATTTAAGAAACAGGAGTAGTTATTTAGATAGTTAGTTCTTCAATGTAATAAAGAGCGCCAGATATCTAAGATTATGTAGCAGAGGAACTGAAGTGAGATGATGTGTAGGAAAGGCGGTCGTAAACAAAGAATATGGCTCGGTTCTCAGTAATCATGTTAGATGGAGTGCAAGAGACTACAATAAAAATAAATAAAACGAAATAAACCAATAAAAAAAAAGTCCTCGAAACTTGTAGGTCATTTGGGGAAAAAAACAGAAGAGCGATAGGAAACGGGAACAGATGGTCATACAACGCCATCCCGGTACACTGTAGTCACGCTCCAACGCTTCGGTTCACAACACCCAGCGTCACCTCACTTGATTCGCTTCCCCGCCCTATTTTTATGATATTTATTACGTCCGCCTTTACTGTCGCGTGTAATATGCACAGATGAGACGAAATGCGCGGGGGCAGAGAGAGGGGAAATATTATAAAGGGGGAATGGTCGTGTTAGAGGTTCAGTCTAGAATATTAACGTGGGTGCGAATGTGTAATATCAGTGGGAATGTTTATACTCGTATGTCTGCATCGCCATTTGACGCCATCTGACAGGGAGAAAACTTTGGAATTTTGAATTTTTTTCTACGATTGCTATTATATATTATTACTATTATTATTATTATTATTATTATTATTATTATTGTTGTTGTTGTTGTTACCATCATCGTCATCATCATATTACCACGGTAAACATGATTATTTAGACAGACAGATAAATAATAGTAATAGTAATAGTAGTAATAATAATAATAATAATCACTAAGTATAATGAACAGGACAAAATGAATCACATTACTTTCTCCTCACACACTCGTGCACGCGACAAAACTTGACCCGGTGATAATCTCGTTAAGATCATTTGATAACATGAATAATTCTATCTATTCGAGGTCTTTTATTACTAGTCCAGATCAGGAACTTCAATATTACGAGTATCTAAGACTGCCTTTATTCTTATTTATACTTGTGCATCCATCTTTATACAAGTTTAGGGGGATAGTGGTCGTAATTAATATTCGACCAGTATATATTATTGCAACCTAATGATATTTTTCTTTCATAAATAAAATCAAATACAACGAGTTAAACATCACGGCCTTTTCACACTATAGGTTAATCAGATCACTGCCAACCGGTGAACCAATCATAATACATAATCCAATACTGTCCATAGAGGATCTAATACTGCAAATGATGGATAAGTTTTAATCAGGTTACACTCCTTTCCAATCTGAGGCTGCATCTGGCGCGTCACTGGCTTGCTGGGGATCTGGCCTTGCTTAATGGGGTCATGTTTTAGTGGCAATCCCTCCAGGCAGATCGTCCCCCCTTCATGTAGTGATTAGCACGTCTCGTTACGGCAGCGTTTGGCCAGCCACTCATCCGCTCATAACAACATTGATATACTGATTATAATATGGTGGTGGTGGTGATAACGATAAATTACCAAATAAATAAATAAATAATAGTGATAGTAATAGTAATAATAATAATAATAATAATAATAATAATTATAATAATAATAATAATAATATAATAATAATAATAATAATAATAATCATAATATAGTATTAGTATTAGTAGTAGTAGTAATACATTGACAATAATAGTAGTAATAATATCAGTGGTAGTGATAGTGGTTGTGGTGGTGGTGCTGGTAGTAGTAGTAATAGTGGTGGTGGTAGTAGTAGTAGTAGTAGTAGTAGTAGTAGTAGTAGTAGTAGTAGTAGTAATGATCATAGCAGCAGCAGCAGCAGCAGCAGCAGCAGCAGTAGTAGTAGTAGTAGTAGCAGTAGTAGTAGTAGTAGTAGTAGTATTAACATTAGTAGTAGTAGTAGCAGTAGTAGTAACAACAATAATAATAACAACAAAAACAACTCTCGAATTATCGTCTTCTCTTGCTTAATATAATAGTGCACATGATGCGTATCTTGCTCCTATATTTGATGAATTCCATAAAGTAATATTCATATTAATGACACTGTTAATAAGATAATCCTTATTTCAATAAAAAAGCAACAACAATTATTTATCTGTTTGCTCGATAAGTACTGATTATTATTTTTTTTAATGAATAATAAACTGTTATTTGTTTTTTTTTTATAATGTGTACGATAAATTTTGCAGTTCATATAATAATAATGCTAATGTTGATGATGATGATGATGATGATAATAAAAATAATGATACTACTACTACTACTATTACTACTACTGCGACAACAACAAAAACAACCACCACCACTTTTCTCCACATCAATAATAAAAAAGCACCATACAATTATACAAACAATACGCACCACTTTACATTTCAATGAACGCGGCGCCGAGGACCAGCCATTGATCGAGGCGCGGCTGTCACTATGGAAACATTAATTAACTAATCTACAAGAACAGAGTAATGTGATCCCGTTGACGCGGCGGAGGGAGGAGGGAGGTGGCCATGGCCGGGATGTGTTCTTTTTATCCGTCTATTTGTTTCCTGGAAGCGCGGGAACTATATAAAAAAAAATAGTGAGGGAGATTTATGGCGTGCTACAGACAAGTAAAAGGGAGAATGAGAAAAAAAAGTAAGAACGTAAATGAAAGGAAGCGGAGAGAGAAAGGGGAATGTGAATATAATGATTGGGAAAAAAATGGCTACATGAAAGAGAGAGGGTGCAAAGAAAGGGCGTAGGAGATGGATGGAAAGGAAGAGTAACAGGAGGAGGAGGAGGAGGAGGAGGAGGAGGAGGAGGAGGAGGAGGAGGAGGAGGAGGAGGAGGAGACTGAATAGCTAAAGAAAGGAACAACTGAGGAGCGGATAAGGAATGGGAGGAGAAAAACTGAGAAAAAAAAAAGAGAGAGAGAGAGAGAGAGAGAGAGAGAGAGAGAGAGAGAGAGAGAGAGAGAGAGAGAGAGAGAGAGAGAGAGAGAGAGAGAGAGAGAGAGAGAGAGAGAGAGAGAGAGAGAGAGAGAGAGAGAGAGAGAGAGAGATTCAAAGCTTTGAATTCGTGACCGAAACAAAGCCAGTTTTAGCCTGGAAATATGTTGAATAACATTTAACAGTGTCTTCAACCATTACCTGTTTTATAATTTTGTAAGTGATACTAAATAATACGTTTCTGAAAAAAAGCTACTCTTTCGTGGTTCCTTAATTTTTTTTTTGTATCTTTGTAAAACTTGTAATATAACGTTTGTCTATACCATTTACAGACATGAAACTCAGCGGGCTTAGACACCAATGAATTATGCTGTTTCTAAAAAAAAAAAAAAAAAAAAAAAAAAAAAAAAAAAAAAAAAAAAAAAAAACCATCACCTCGCCAGTTCTTTCTGTGTCTTTGTGAAGCTTCTAATATAACGCATCTCATCAACTTTTCTGCCATTTACATACATCAAATTCACCGACTCCGTGACAACACTGCTCGGGGCAACTGTGCATGTGTTGGTCGACCGACACTCAGCATTTGGCCACTACAACCTTAATGCTTGTCCAACGCCCACGCGCTACACAAATGGCTGTATTGTTGTTATTGTTGCACTGACGGTGATGGTAGTGGTGGTGATGGTGCTGTTGATGGTGTGTTTGCTATTGTTCCTCCCGTCTGGCACGTCATCCAGTGGTTACGTAAGCCAATTCTCTCAACAGATGCTTCTCCCCATTGCAAAGCCACAATGAGACGCGGGCCAGTATTTAGAATCAGAAACGCTTTGCTCTCTCACCACG
>NC_087161.1:25096022-25113522 GCF_035594125.1 Scylla paramamosain | reverse complement strand
TCACTCCTCCTATATTTTAATGAGGTCACAGTCTCACTCTCTCCCCCCTTCATTCCTTGCCTTTGAATGACCGTACGCTACACGGTTACCTCTGGGCAAATATTTGTACACATGTTCTTAACATTTCGCCACTTTTACTTGACTATTTTTGACTGGCACAGGTGAAAGTTATAGGGATTCTCTAAGGGAGTTTATATAATCTCTGTGATAGTTTAACTCTTTCACTGCAAATCTTGTCTAATTACATTCAGATACATTTTTCTTGATTTACAGTCACTCGAAGCATTATATTGGCTAGAAATTGCAAAATCTATTCTTTTTTTTTATCCCCCTTTATTTATGACAAATGGTTATAAAGATTGTAGACATTCTTTTTAGTACTGAGCATTATTGTTTATTGCAGTGAAAGGGTTAATAAGGATTCAGCATCATCTGTAGGGGAGAGGACACTTATGAGAACCCAATCAATCATCTCTCTTAAAAATCGTCCTGATGAGAGCGCAAAGTGTTTAAGAATACGAGGCTTATTGTAAACAGTCACTGACATTCGGAACACCACTTGTTTTTCCCAGTAATTTTGAGGGATAATCTTGATGGAATTCAATCACTTACAATGTCACGAAAGAAACTCAAGGTCCTATTTTCGTTTTCTCTCACAACCGATGATGAGGCTCTTTTTTTTTTTTTTAATTACATCAGGGTATTGCATCAGGGTATTTGCTACCAATAGATAAACGATGCACGGGAAATCTATGAATATTGCCCTCTATTCTTAATTCATATGTATTATCTATTTACTAACAACCAATAGATGATGCACAGACAAGGTATGAATAATCGCCTCTATTCTTCATTCATAAGTCTTATCTATTTACAAGGAACCTTTACATGATGCACCGACAACGTATGAATATTTGCTTCTCAAGATTATTAAACGCACGACAACTACGTACATAATATTAAACGATTAAGCGGGGATAATGAATAATACTGAATATCTAAAGCTTAATCGAGGAGGCTGGCAACACACAGGCAATGAAGACAGGGAGGAAGGCTGGCAGAGTAATTAGCGCCCTGATGTAATTAAAAAAAAGAAGAGCCTCACCATCGGTTGTGAGAGAAAGACCTTGAGTTTCTTTCGTGACATTGTAAGTGATTGAATTCCATCAAGATTATCCCTCAAAATTACTGGGAAAAACAAGTGGTGTAATATTGTGATTCCTGAAGGGCAACATCAAGTGAAAACAACTCCTGCTGCCTATTAATTTTTTAGTCTTATGAATTATTATGTGAAAACCACGTCCCAAAACTGCAGAAAATCATGAGGAAAGCAGCCGAAGTAATTAGTTCAATATCATCATTATTCCTCAAGGAAATTAGCGGAAAAACAAAACAGAACCCTAAATCTCGTTTTCAAGTAATAAAAACAATTAGCCATATCAAAACCAGCCGCAAAAGTACACGAAAAAAAAAAAAATAGCCAATACATTTAGCTATTTCCTAGCATTACCAGCCATTTATTTTAATCAAAATCAAGTCCTAAAACTACTAAAACGCCCACGGTGATTTAGTCCGAGACACAGGAAGGAGGAAAATACTGGAGCAGGTTGAGTGCGTTCAGTGAGATGCATAAAAGAATGAGGACCGGTAATCCTCTTCTGCATGATTAAGTTGGTGCTGCTGCAAAGAGCAGGCTTGGAATGTGTGTGCAGCGTGTGGCGGTGCGGGAAGCGTGCACTCAGCCAACTTGAGTGGCGCGCCTTCACTGATAGCAGCAACATGAAAATTGACAGCAGCAGCGGACACCCGAGAGATTGCGGCGTTAGGAAGACGAGGGAGGAATAGTGATTGCTCTCCTCCGGTTATTTTTTTCACTAAAGTTTGAAATTCCCTCACACACACACACACACACACACACACACACACACACACACACACACACACACACTTACATTTACTTCATGCAAAATAAAGTTAGCTTCCAAGAAACGCAAACTGAATAAGAACGCATCTTTTAACATCCGCATCCCGCCTCACTCCCTCCCCCTACTCGCTTCTCCATACTAACCCCCCTCCCCTTCCCCAAAAAGAAAGAAACACCCTCCTACTCGCTTCTCCATACGAGTCCCACCTCCCCCCACCAAAAAAAAAAAAAAAAAAGAAAAAGAAAAAGAAAGAAAAACCCGCTTTGTGGCGCACGATTTCGTTAGAAAAATGAAACTTTGCTGTGCATCAAAACAACGCTCGATCCCAACTGAATTTTTTTGTTTTCATTTTCAAATTTCGGCCTTTAACGGAATGTGATCCAATAACAAAAAGAGAAAACAGAAGAAGGAAAAACTTGAATCAATAACATGAAAAAAAAGAAAAAAAAAATCAGAGAAAGACCTGAAACCACCGTAACGAAATAACAAACTCACTTCTGATGCATCATGGAAAAAAATAAAGTGTATGTATGTAACCAAACACACACACACACACACACACACACACACACACACACACACACGCACACACATACCCATACACCCATACCCACCTACAAAGACACACACACACCCCGTCCCCCTCCACCGGTCCCCAACAAGCACGCACATACACACACACACACATACACAGTTCAGCCCACTAAAACCACTCAAACGCAGCCAACTTCACAGACAAGCCGCACCCGCCCTGTCCAATAAACATCAGTCCATCAGACCAAACAGCCCAGGCACGGCGCGGCAAAACTCTCAATAAAACTGACGGCGAACACGACTCCCCGGCTTTTGTTTTTCGTTTGCGCCGCGGCTTTTTGTTGTGGTGCTCATTTTCAGTCCAAAAAAAGCCACTGCTTGTGTTCTGGTTTTCAAAATGAACCCAAAAGAATGAAAACGAAAGGAGAACCGAACTAATGGAAAATGCGTGAGGTAATGTAGCCTTGTGGAACCTTGAAGCATTACCTTAGCCAAGAGAAGAAAAAGAAGTTCTGGTCTTAAAAATAAAGCCGAAGCAGTGAAAAAAGGACAACCCCACTAACAGGAAAGAAAACGAGGACCAATGCAATCTTGTGGAACCCTGAAGCATTAAACTAACCAATAAAAAGGCAAAAAAAAAAAAAAAATGACGAAAAAATGACGAGTTCTGTAACAATATTTATCTGCATAAAAAATGAATAACGTAATGCAGTCATGTGGAACCTTGAACCATTAACCTAACCAATAGAAAAAAAAAAAAGTTCTGCTGCAATATTTTCCGTCTTAAAACAAGAATAACGAAATACAAATAACCGAGGCACTGAATGACGGAAGGAACACACACGCTAGACTAACGCAGCAAATATCAAACCTTAAAGCAGTAAAGTAACCCACCCAACTAAGGCCCGCGCACTGGAACACTGGAACACACCACACACAGAGGAACAGAGGACGAGGGCTTGGGATCTGGGGACTATTTGGCTTTCCGGGGGTGTTGCAGGGGGATCTGGGGCACGTGGCTTGTAGTGGGGGTGAGGGGAAGGGTATAGGGTATTAGGCGTACGTAAGTTGACGGTACGTACCTCACAGGGCGGCGGTGCGCTGCGGTACGACGGGACAATCTTGAAGGTGACGGACCCACGGGCCTCCCTCTGCAACGGGGAAGAGAGAGAGAAAAAACTGCTGTCAGATGAGGCTGATCACACTGCTGGGGCGCACACACGCTGGCATACGCACGCACGCACGCACGCACACACACACACACACACACACACACACACACACACACACACACACACACACACTTAATTACACATACATGAACACCTGTGACATATATATATAACTACAAACATACAAAATATCCAACCACTCTCTCTCTCTCTCTCTCTCTCTCTGGTGTCCCGTGGGTGGCCGAGGAGCCTCCCAACAGGGCGAGGCACAGCTCCGGCCAGCCCCGCCCCAGTCCCAGTTCCAGCCCCGCCCCGCAGCAACATGCACCAACCAGGAGAGTGAAAACGTGAGAAATTCGACTTGATGGAAAAGGTGATAAAAGATGAGAGAAAAAGAGAAAAAAAGTGGCGACGGGTGAAGCGAAATGTGATAAATAGTAGTAATAATAATAATAATAATAATAGTAATAGTAATAACAATAGCTATAACAATCATCAATATAAATACCACTTCGGCGTCAGAATACACAAAAAAAAAAGAAAAAAAAAAAACTGTGATACACACACATACACTGGCTGCAATGAAAGGAAGCTATGAGTTATCAAAAATACACCTTGGGAGGGAGGGAGGTAAGGGAGGGGGTGATATACAGACATTCATGTGTATAAGGCAAAAATACTTCCAACCAACAGACAACTACTATACAGCATACGTACCCAGGCCTGGCCAGACCACATACCACCCTTACGTGCGCCGAAGCTGAGGGTGGCGAGGCTGGCGGGGGGAAGGGAGAAAGAGGGGGAGGAGGAGGAGGAGGGAGAAGGCAGGGGGGGAAGGAAGGAAGTAGGGGAGTTCCTTGGGGTATTAAAATGCAAAAAAGTAGGGTTGTGGTAGACAGTGATGGTACGTTAGACAATTAGTAAATTAGAGGAAAGGTGTTCTCTCTCTCTCTCTCTCTCTCTCTCTCTCTCTCTCTCTCTCTCTCTCTCTCTCTCTCTCTCTCTCTCTCTCTCTCTCCCAGCACAGTAATCGCCGAGTGTCAAGCGCCAGATTACCTTAACACCTAATCGCGCGTCAGAGAGTGGTGTGTTTGAAGTCCACGCCACCACCACCTGCCTCGCTTCATCGCGCTAATCCCCCTTGTTACCTGTTGGTCTTTGAGTGCCCGCCGCCCCGCCACCTAGTTTATTACCCAGCCAGCGAGATAGCCAGGTAACCAGCCAGCCAGGTAGCAAGGCGTGTATCTCTTATTACTTTGTATCCCTACGAGACATCAGGACTGTTGGAAATACTGATCAAAGTCTTTCTGATGCTTTTTTTCTCTTTTTTCTCTCTCTGGCGCACGTACTCACACACACACACACACACACACACACACACACACACACACACACACACACACACACACACACACACACACGGCTGAGTGAGCACTCCCACGCCTCGCAGCACTTAACAAGGGCGCAAACAAAGACCTGAGGCAGCACACAGACAGCACACAAACAAAAAGCCACAGCAGCTGAGACAAGGACTGCCAGACTGACTGACTGACTGACTGACTGACTGACTGACTGACTCTCTCTCTCTCTCTCTCTCTCTCTCTCTCTCTCTCTCTCTCTCTCTCTCTCTGGAAGTGTGGAAGAGGTGAAGGACAGAAGGGTAAATATATTGACATAATTCCAAGGATTGATTAACATATTAGGGAAGAGATAATAGAGACAATCTGATACAATCTCTCTCTTGCATGCGTGTGTCAGTGAGTCGTGGCTGTGAGTTATGGTTCCCCTGATCAAGGCATTAAGTTATCAAATGTATATATCATTTTTTTTTCAGGTGAGAGATATCCTTACTGTGAGGTACCTCTGGTAATAATATAGTAATTACAATGCCTGAATTTTGATTGGAAACATCACTTGAATCGCTACACAAAAATGTGGCCTCTTCATTAGAGAATATTGTGTGTGTGTGTGTGTGTGTGTGTGTGTGTGTGTGTGTGTGTGTGTGTGTGTGTGTGTGTGTGTGTGTGTGTGTGTGTGTGTGTGTGTGTATCCCAGCCGTAGGTAATCCGGAAGAAAAACAGCCACAAATCAAGTCAGGTTACACACACACACACACACACACACACACACACACACACACACACACACACAGGCTGCATCCATGTGTGGAACACAAAGCAGTGTCTTTGGAGTGTAAAATACCACACAGACAAGAGGCGCAGGTAGTGTGTACAAACCATCGCAGATTCGTGGCTGAAATATAATGAGGAATTTAATATAAACTTCAGGAACACGTTCTAACTTCACAGAGATATTTGGACGTACTGATACCTACCTGTTAAAATAAATAAATAAATAAATAAATAAATAAATAAATAAATAAATAAAGCCCATAATTCTGTTCTACAATTTAAACAGATGAGTGTTTGGCGTTAATATCTCACGTCAACAAAAGGTAACAAAGCAGCGTTAACATGAACCCAGACGTGCAGCCTTGCCGGCCTGCGTGGCGACCCGTCTCTTGATCATTACAGAACAGGGCTGGCGGCCCCATGGCGCCCCCGTGGTGGCCTGAGGCCATCAAAGGCTTTATGGTGGACGCGAGGAGGCCAGACGAGGCCTGCCGGTGCTCTCCATAATGGAGGCTGGTGGCGGGCTGGTCGCCTCGCCTCCTGTCGCCCCCACACATTTTGCAGTCTGCTGGTGGCGCTGCTCCCTTGATTTACACATGCCAGGCCGTGCGCTGCCTGCGGGAGGCGCTGCCCGGCTGCTGGGGATGACTGTGACGGACATCCCAGTTCACACGCCACCGCGCCGCTCTGGGCCAGAGTTGCGTCATTGCAGGGAATTGCCGCCAAAAAGACGCGGAAATAAGATATACCAGCAATATGAAGCCTCGGCGAGTTGCCTGAAGGGTTTCTCGCTTGGTGGTGAACACCCGGCAAGGCAACGAACAGGCGGCTCACCACGTCCAGGGACACGGGGCCGCGGGCCTGGTCTCCCTTGACCCGCAGGGACAACAGTGTCCAGCCCCGCGGCACTCACTCCACCGCCAGGGGGTTCTCTTTGTCAGGTGGATGTAATCACTGTCAGTCGCAGACACGTAAATCCTTATTATTACCACATACATACTAAAATCTTAATTATGAAACAATCCCAAAGAGAATTATTAAACAGCTGCCAGAGAAACTAGCCTGATCATTATAAATTTTGAATGTGGCAAAATATTCCATGGCCAACATTCTATTCACATACCTTATATATATATATATATATATATATATATATATATATATATATATATATATATATATATATATATATATATATATATATATATATATATATATATATATATATATATATATACCGACAAAATTTTCTATTCATATTGATGATAAAATTTATTGCCAATTTAAAAAAACGTGTTATTTACGGTAACTTAAATAAAAGCGTTATATTTGGTCTTTTATTAAATGAATGATTTATGATGCAGGATGAACACACACACACACACACACACACACACACACACACACACACACACACACACACACACACACTGTCCCCCATACACTCACGTCACTCCTTCATTTTCATTTGTTCCTCTACTTGCACTCACACGGGGTTCATTATGGCCAGTGTGGCGCCTCCACTCCCCACCTCCATCTCTCCCCACATTTCCCCTTCACCTTTCATAACACTCACCCTCCTCGCCTCCAACCACAGGTAAAATATCCATTCATTTTCATTTCCGTACATTACTTACACTCCCTCTCTCCTCTGGATGGTAATGGGGCCATTCTTCAGGCTGCCCCACTCCACCAGTCATGATTCAACCATTTCTTTGCATAATTGTTCATAACCATCCTCTCAAGACCGTAAATTTGACTCGCATTTGGATTCGGTCACCAATATATATACAAGGCCATTTGATTCACCCACACACTCATACACACACATATATTTTCTAAGTCTCCGTGGGTATTCTCTCTCTCTCTCTCTCTCTCTCTCTCTCTCTCTCTCTCTCTCTCTCTCTCTCTCTCTCTCTCTCTCTCTCTCTCTCTCATTCATCTCCTCCTCTCCTTTTCCATTTCACTCTCTTTACCACCTCTCCCTGTCCCACTCGTTCACTTACCACCCTCACACACACACACACACACACACACACACACACACACACACACACACACCACGTCGCACCGCATACGTTAATTCAATTTAGGTTTTTCTCAGTTTAACTCGGCCCAGGAGAGCACTGAGGATGGAGGGTTTTGGGTAATAATGGGTGTAATGACTGCTGGGGAAGGGCGCCGTGGAGGAGGAGGAGGAGGAGGAGGAGGAGGAGGAGATAATGTAGGACTCAGTAATAAGTTTGGAGCTAATGACAGGTTTTAAGGATAAGGGACTGAGGAACAAGGGACAGACACAGACACAGGATTTCAGTAACCTTTTAAGGGCACTTACGTAGGGTCAGGGATTTTTTTTGACAACTAGAGACACTAGAGAATCAACACAGGCCAGGTAAGGTCGGGTGAAGGTCAGGCGCCACGTAACAACAAGGAACATAAAAGGAGAAGACACGAAAACAAGGTCAAGGAGATAAATAAAACGAAAGGACGTGAGTGGGGAACATGATAAAGGAGTAAGGAATGAAAAAAAAAAGGAACATTAGAATAAGGACATGACAGGAAGCAAGAACCAAGGAAACGAAAGGACGTGGGGAGATAAAGAACCGGGCAGACAGACAGACAGACAGACAGACAGACAGACAGACAGACAGACAGACAGACGCTCCAGGAAACAGGAGGACGTGGGGGAGAGGGAAGCAGGATAAAGGACCGTGGAGTGAGCGAAGGAACGGCCCAAGGAAGAGGACACGAGGGGCCAGAGTCGCGGGGTTAGGTGCTCACCAACATCTTCTGCAGGATATCCACGCTTTGGTTGGCCACAGGCACACCGTTGATCTCCCGAATCTCGTCGCCCACGTGGAGCGTCGCCTGCCGGTGGATCATCCCGCCGTGCATGATGCGAGCCACGATGCACCGCCCCTCCTCGTTCATCTTGAGCGTGATACCCTGCGGAGAGGCAACACACGGGTCAGACAGCCCCAGCCCAGCCCAGCATGTGGAAAGCAGGAGAGCAGGAGAACGAGGACGAGGCAGGGGGAGGAGGACGAGGGAGGAGGAGGAGGAGGACGAAATGAGAGGAAAATGAGAGGGTAAGAGAAGGCGAGAGGGGGAAGGGGATGACAAGAGAAGGAAGGAGAGGACGAGAGAGGTAAGGGAAGGACGAGGAAGGGAAAGGGGAAGACGAGAGAAGTGGAGAAGGACTGTAAGATTAAGAGAGGACGGGAGAAGGTACGAAGATGATGAGGGACATAAGGGTATGACGAGGAAGACGTGGAAGGAGAGGAAAGGAAGAGGAGAACGAGGGAGGTAAGAACAAGAGGTGGAGGAGAGGGATGGCGAGGGTAAGAGTACATAGGGACGATGAAGAGAATAAAGGGAAGAGCTGGAATAGAAAGCACGAAGAAGGGATAGGTAGCGAAACAAGAAAGGAAAATATGAAGAAAAGGACGATGTAGTAGAAGGAAGGGTAATGATAAAAGGCATGAATAAAGAATAGGTGGTGAAACAGGAGGGAAAGAAGACATGACGAAGGGAGATGAAGTGAAAGGGAGATGCTGAAGTAGGAAATTGTATTGTTTTTGAATTGAATTGCTGTGGAAAGTAATTAATTGAAAGGAAAGGAAGGCAAGTGATGATAGAGGGATGAAGAATAAAAGGAAAGGGAAAGAGGGAGACAAAAAAGGAAAATGAAGTTGTGACGATAAAGAAGAGATGATCCGTAGAATACAAAAGCTACAGAAAAAGTAAAAAAAAAAAAAAAATATAAAGTAAAGCAAGATCAGAAATTAAGCAAGAATATAAACAAGAAAAAAAAAAAAGAGAAACAGCTGGACAGAATTTAAAGTGAACACAATGAAAATAAACTAGGACAAGGAACCGGAACAAAAGACAGGAAAAGAAAAGGGAAGAAGAGTTGCAAGGAAGCATTGCGAAGGTAAAACAAAGGAAGAAAGAAGAGAAGAGGAGAGGAGAGGAGAAAGGAGGAAAGACAGACGCCAACGAAGATCAGGAAGAATAGATGGAAGCAACAGGAACAGAAATATAGGAGTCACGGAGATATGTGAGTGGGGAAAAGGGAAAAAAAAAGGAAGGAAGGAAGGAAGAGAGGGAAACGCAAATAGAAAGAGGAAAGTAAGAAGGGAAAAATGACCCTTAACCATTAATTTCTAGAGAGTTAATGAGCAAATCTTTACCTTGCTCCTCTCTCTCTCCTTGCGTGTGTTGGGGGAGGGAAGAGTGAGAGGAAAGCAAGGGAAGGAAGAGTGAGAGGGAGACAAAGCGAGGGAGATCTGCTAAGGGTGTGACGAGGAGAGGAAACGAAGATGGAGGAAGAGGAAAGAGGGGAGGAAGAGTTGTGAGAAGAATGTGAGAAAAAAATATAAACGAAAGACTGGAGGTGGACGAATAGGAGGAGGAGGAGGAGGAGGAGGAGGAGGAGGAGGAGGAGGAGGAGGAGGAGGAGGAGGAGGAGGAGGAGGAAAGGATGGAAGAGATCAGGTAACAAAAAAAAAAAAAAAAAAAAAAAAAAAAACGACGGGGAGGAACAAGAATGGGATAGAAACGAAAACAAGAAAAAAGAAAAAAAAACAAACAAACAAACAGGAAGTGAAGAATTACAGATACAACGAAAAAAGAAAAAAAGAAAAAGACATGTTAGTTTTCTATAAAACGAGAGAGAGAGAGAGAGAGAGAGAGAGAGAGAGAGAGAGAGAGAGAGAGAGAGAGAGAGAGAGAGAGAGAGAGAGAGAGAGAGAGAGAAAGCCTTCCCATTTCCTTGTAAACACCTTGAATTATGGGAAATGTTACCTGGACATAGAATACTAATAGGAGGAGGAGGAGGAGGAGGAGGAGGAGGAGGAGGAGGAGGAGGAGGAGGAGGAGGAGGAGGCAATGATCTGGGAATAATGAGGAAGATTACAGCGGTGAGGAAGATTAAGAATGTCAAGGAGGAGAGGAGGAGAAAATTAACTGAGCAGATTAAGAGATATTAACTTAGTCGATTCTAAAAAGTGTCGGAGGAGGAGGAGGAGGAGGAGGAGGAGGAGGAGGAGGAGGAGGAATAGGAGAGGAAGTGTTTTGTACTTTATACATGAGAAGCAAATTTGTGGATGGTTTTAAGGGAAGAAATCTAAAAATGGAGTTAATATTTTGTAGGAGGAGGAGGAAGAGGAAGAGGAGGAGGAGGAGGAGGAGGAGGAGGAGGAGGAGGAGGAGGAAGAGGAGGAGGAGGAAGACGACAGATTACTCAAGGGAGATAATTCAGGGAGGGAGGGAGATTACTGAGGGAGGTCGTGGGAGATTGCATGAAGAATGGCGAGGCAGAGAAAGTGAAGATGTTGCTCTAGCATGAAATAAGAGAGGGAAGGACACGAGGGACGAGGAGAGAGAGAGAGAGAGAGAGAGAGAGAGAGAGAGAGAGAGAGAGAGAGAGAGAGAGAGAGAGAGAGAGAGAGAGAGAGAGAGAGAGAGAGAGAGAGAGAGAGAGAGAGAGAGAGAGAGAGAGAGAAGCGTTTGTGATGTAAGAAAAGGGTGAAGAGGAAGAAGAATAAGACAAATAAAAAAAAAGAGGAGGAGGAGGAGGAGGAGGAGGAGGAGGAGGAGGAGGAGGAGGAAGGAAAAGAAAATCGGACTGAGAAGAAAGAGTTTATAGTGTAAGAAAAGAGTGAAGGAAGGAAGAAAGGACAACAAAAACAGGAAAGGAGGAGGAGGAGGAGGAGGAGGAGGAGGAGGAGGAGGAGGAGGAGGAGGAGGAGGAGGCATCACGTGGAGCAGCAGCAGCAGAATCCGGACACTCACAATAGCTCGTTCTCTCTTACCTTCAAGTCGTTCCTGAGAGCATCAATAATGGAAGACTGCGGCAGAGACACGGGTGGGGGGGCGTGGGGTGGGTTCAGGGGGCGTGGTGGGGGTCAGGGGGTCAGAGAGGGAAGATTGGATGGTTAGGTGAAAGTGTGTCAATGGAGCTGTTGGTACTAACGCGGTGGGGGGGGTTGGGAGTGAGGGGGTACTGGAGTTGGCAGTGGCAGTGGTGGTGGTGGTGGTGGTGGTGGTGGTGAAGAGTGTCATTGCCAGGTTAGGTCAAGTTAAGATTAGTGGTAGTAGTAGTTTAGGTGTTAGGAATGGTGGACGCAGTGGTTAGTTTGGGTTAGATTGGGTTCGGTTAAGTTATGTTAGCTTTGGTTAGGTTAGGTTTAGTTAGATTAAGTTAGTCAAGTTTAGGTTAAGTTGGTGTTAGTTTGGGTATTGTTAGTTAGGTCAAGCGTTAATTTTTTCATGTGCTTTTGTTAAGTTAGGTTAGATTACGTTAGCTAAGTGGTAGTATTAGTCTAGCTACCAGGGATATATTAAGTTAGAAGGTTGTACAGATGTCAGAGGTCATAGTTATAGGAGGCAAGACCAGTTATATGAAGTCAGGTAAGGTTAGTGCCAAGGTTAGTGCCAGTGTTAATCTAGCTATTTCGGTTAGGTTAGATTTGATAGGTTTACTAAGTTAGCGGTGATGGTTGGAGGAATCAAGATCAAGATTAAAGATGCCAGTGTTGGAACAAGAAGCCTTCACTGTTATGGTTAGGTTAGATTTGATGGCTTTACTAAGTTAGCGGTGATGGTTGGAGCAATCAAGATCAAGATTAAAGATGTCAGTATTGGAACAAGAAGCTTTCACTGATAACAAAGGTAGGAATGGACACGAGAACACTTAGGATGGACATTTCAAACACATGCACTTTAATTAACTCTTTCCCTGCTATGGACGCCCTTCGTGAACCTTCCTAGCACTGTGAAAATGGTTTGCGTAGAGATACACAAGAGAAAAGAGAGAAAACAAAAGGTTATATTAATCTTTTTTATACGCTACAGAAATATTTATGAGACGTTAGCACAAAAAAAAAAAAATGTGTGTTTAATAATTTATAGGTAATGAAGGGAAGATTTATTTAGCAGTGAAAGAGTTAATATAAGCACGCATGACTGTATAATAACAAAGAAAAGAAAATTCTAGCACAATTTACCACAACGCCGAGGGAAACAAACCAAACACATGCGATAAGAAGTAAAGTCCCATAATTCTTCGCCTTCATCTCCACTCCTCACGTTCATCTTTCCCGGCGCGGACTTAAGGGTATACATCATTCCTCTGACATCCTTTTTCCTCCTATAGCTTCCTTTCCGGTCCCCCTCTTGCTGTTATTACTACACCTCACCCTTCCTTCTCTTTCTCCTCTTAGCTCCTCTTATTTTTCTTTCTTACTCTCCTCCTCCTCCTTCTTAACTTCCTCTTCTTCCTCTTATAGCTTCCATTTTCGTTCTCGTCTTGCTACACATTCCCTCTCCCTTCTTTTCCTCCTCTTAGCTCTTCCTGCTTTCCTTTCTCGTTATCCTCCTCCTCCTTTTCCTAGTTTTCCCTACTTAACCTCTCCTCACTCGTCTATTCCCGCTCCTAAACTTTCCATTCTCTTCTTTTCCTCCTCCTCATATTCCTACTATTATGTGCTAACATCTCCATCCGTTTCCTATTTTTCCTCCTCCTAGTCTCCATTCTCCTCCTCCTATTACTACTGCTGCTATTACGTGCCAGCAACTCTCCTCCTCCTCTCCACCATCTGACCCTGCAACACGCGTCTCTCCGCCACGCCCTCCGCCTTCCCAGCCTCTGATGGTTGCCAAGGCGTCGTAACTCTCAAACTAACTGCAGCTCTGCGCCACAACGCCAAATCAGCTTCACTTTTCACACATTTTTTTTCCCCTGTAAGTATTCATAACCGTCCCCCAACACACACACACACACACACACACACCTGCTTCACTTATTATCTCATTGCTTCACAAGAGATAAATATTGCTTAAAAAAAAAAAAAAAACGTACTTGTTATTTTTAAGGCAAAAGTTACCACACGTTATTATTATTACTATTACTATTATTATTATTATTACTATTATCATCACTATTATCACCACCAAAATCACTATTGCAACCCTCCATTTTTCCCCTCAGACAACAGACAGGTGTTCTAAATCTCGTTAACGCGCCGGTAACTTCACACCAAAACAAAAACTTCACTTTCATAAAATTCCTCGCTGAAGTTTAAGACAACTGGGAATACCACGCACCTGAACTCATGAGGAGGAGGAGGAGGAGGAGGAGGAGGAGGAGGAGGAGGAGGAGGAGGAGGAGGAGGAGGAGGAAGTGTCTAAAATCTGGCAATATTTGAAAGGCGATACTGAAGAGGAAATGTTGAGAATGAGAGAGCAGGGAAAATGAAGAAGAAGGGAGAAGAAGGGGATGAAGAGGAGAAGAAGGGTAGTGAGGATAGGGTGACCGGCAAAAGAAGATAATAAGGACTAGATGAGAGATAGCAGAGGGTGAGAAGTAAGGCAGAGGAGGAGGAAGAAGTATTGGGGAAGGAAGAGGAGAGAGGAGAAAGAGAGAGGAAGAAGTGCAGAATGAATGACTGGAGGAAGGAACAAGTAAGAGGATGAGGAATGGAGAGAGAGAGAGAGAGAGAGAGAGAGAGAGAGAGAGAGAGAGAGAGAGAGAGAGAGAGAGAGAGAGAGAGAGAGAGAGAGAGAGAGAGAGAGAGAGAGAGAGAGAGTAAACCAGTAAATCGTACTCAACTTTATCCCCACGCCTCAGCCCTCGCCCCCTTCCCGTTCCCATTTCTCTCAGCCCCATCCTCTTTCCCCTCTGCTCCTCCACCAGACTAGAGCGCGGGGAGCCATCTGTCAGCCTCACGATCTCCACCATCACCTCCACTCTAAAAGGTCACCAACAAGAATGGGGAGGGAGTGCAGATCCTATCCCACTACTGCCACCATTTGTCACCGGAGCTAAGAGAAAAAAACACTGCCTGACTGACTGACTAACTGATGGATGGATTGGTTGGTCGAAATTACCAAAAATGACTGCAAGGAGAGAGAAGGATAGAAGATAAACGGAAGGGAGGTCTAGAAAGGAGATGACGGATGCAAGATAAGGAAAAAGAGAGTCCAAAAAGGAGAGGAGAGAAGGTAAATAGGACGAAGGAATCTAGAGAAAAGGAGAGATAAAGAAGTTTAGAAAAGTGAGAAAAGAATGTAAGAAAAAAGAGGAGGGATTTCTAACTAGAATGAAGGAGAGAAGAAAAAAAAGCAAGAAGGTAAGAAAAAAATGAAGTAATAAAGAAAAATATATACAGTCTAGAAAGGAGAAAGAAAAAGAAAGAAGGAAGAGGAGGAAAGGAGAAAACGTAATAAAAAACGGAAGACATCTAGGTGTGTTAGCATACTTACATACCTCCCCCTTCCCTTACCCTGTTCCTTCACTCACCCCCTCCCTCTCCACGCCTCTTTCTCTATTTACGTACATTCTTCACGGCGGAATGTACGTACCTGGTGCAAACATATTTCGCGCCCGGCACACCTGTACACATTTCCAGGTATTTACGACGCCCTCGCACCTGGATTCACGCGACCTGACTTAGCGTTATTGCAATTTCGCTACGTATATCTACATTTTATACTTCTTTCTTCTCATGAGCTTTATCACGCCTGCCTGTAACTCAACACCTGGCCTTGCTTACGTGTGATTATTTTGGTATGCATGCCTGTATATATTTGTAATGATTTTGTATCCGCGTCTGAATATATCTGTAATTATTTGGTTTGTTTATATTATTGTTTATTTTATCATATTGTCACTCGTTACTGTTATCATCATCGTCATCACGGTCATCATCACCATCATCATCATCTTAATCTTTATATTCATCATCAAGTATTTCAATTAGCATCACCTAACCTGCTACCCATGATCACTTAAACCCTCTCTCTCTCTCTCTCTCTCTCTCTCTCTCTCTCTCTCTCTCTCTCTCTCTCTCTGCAATCCCATTTAATGACCAACATATTTCCCTCTCTCCTTCATTAAATTTTCAATCCATCTCCCGCCCTGCACGCCTCCAATCTCCTTTACCTTTCCCAAAAACCACCACCACCACCACCACCACCACCTCTTCCTCCTCCTCTTCTTGTAGCTCATCACAATGAAAACAATTAGTCCTTTAAATATAGTCTCGCCAAAACCTCGTTATGCCGCTCTCCACACACACACACACACACACACACACACACACACACACACACACACACACACACACACACACACACACACACTGCTTGCCTCAAAGAAATACTCTTTTACGTGTCCCTAAGGTGCTGAAGGTTACGAAGAGGAGGAGGAGGAGGAGGAGGAGGAGGAGGAGGAGGAGGAGGAGGAGGAGGAGGAGGAGGAGGAGGAGGAGGAGGAGGAGAGCTGAAAACAGCAGAAGAAGGAATAGGAAAGCAGGGAGGAGATTTGGGAGGAGGAGAAAATGTGGGAGAGAGAGAGAGAGAGAGAGAGAGAGAGAGAGAGAGAGAGAGAGAGAGAGAGAGAGAGAGAGAGAGAGAGAGAGAGAGAGAGAGAGAGAGAGAGAGAGAGAGAGAGAGAGAGAGAGAGAGAGAGAGAGAGTCAGTCAGTCAGTCCAGAAGGGAAAAGAAGTCGTGTCTTTAGAGGAAAAGTAGGAATCGGAGGCGTCGGAGAAGGAATGAGTCGGAAGAGGAAGAGGAGGAGGAGGAGGAGGAGGAAGAAGAGGAGGAGGAGGATCATGGGTGTAGAAAGAGGCCACAAACCACGGAGGAACACAGGAAGGAAGGAGAGAGGGAACGAAGAACGAGAGAAAGAGAGATGGGAGACAGAGGACAGAGAGGATGGAAGGGGGAGAGGAGAGGCAAGAGTCTGTGAGGAAGGAGAGGCACGGGGAAGGGCGATGGCAGTGTCCTCTCGAGTGTCCCGCCTTGTGGAGCGAGGTGTTGTGGTTGCTAACTTTATTACGCCTGGATACATGAAAGCTGACGTGTTTTCCTTTTCTAAACCCTTTACGACCGACGAGGGGAAGTGAGGCAGTGAGTGGAGGCTGGGGGAGAAAGGGAGAGAGGGGGGAGGTGAGAGAGGAAGAGGTGAATAGGTACAGAAACTACCGGAACCCTCATTAGTTCATTTTTACTCATTTCCATTGCGTTTTGAGTGTTTCCTCGGTTTTAAGTCATCTGATCCGGTTACAGTCCGCCAGTCTATTTTTTTTTTTTTCAAAGGACTGTGGGTGGATAAGTGCGAGGAAAAGGATAAGGTACCGTGAAGTGAGTGGAAGAGTTATACGCGGTGGCAGGGAAGTGGATGGCGAGGATGTGTTGTGATGTGGCGCGAGAGATCAAACATATTCCAGAAAAATGCGGAAAAAAAAAGAGCAACGGTTTGAGGCAAGTAGAGGCAAATAAAGCAGTGATTTTGGACAACTGTGGGTAAGCTAACTAAACTTCCAGGTAAACTGACTAAAACTCATCTCCATTCATATACTTACTGAATCATAACGAGTCCTTTTTCCCCTGAGACTTCCAAACTATCTTCACCATAATCCAATGACTAGACCTCCAGGTGAACTAAAATTCACATCGATTCATACAGTTACAAAATATACTGAGTTCTTCTCCACTGAACCTCCCAAAAATTACCCTCCCCTTCATCGACTTTCCACTACGTATACCTGTTCAACTGCTGTGTTTTCCACCTGCAAAGCCCCCGCATCACGTCAACATCTCCACCTTTAAGCCACATCCATCCCGCCTCCACTAATCAAATCCCACCCATCACCTCTCCAATACCACCACACCTGCCTGTCCTCGCTAATAGAACACACACCTGTTGTTTCTTCACACCTGAGAGAGCATC
>NC_087161.1:25076022-25093522 GCF_035594125.1 Scylla paramamosain | reverse complement strand
CTAATAACCGTCTCATTCCCTCTAATGCAGTTTAATCACTCTCCTTCCCTTCCTCGACCCTTCGCCATCACCTTCCTTTTTTTCTCCTAATGCGGATAATTTTAAACCAGCGACAAACACAATATCGTCTTTTTCTGGTTACCGATGAGCTATTCTGGTTCATTTGATCTCAGTTACCCCTCCACTATCTAATCTTTTTCTTTGATTGATCCCGTTCTCTTGCCGTCGTCGTTTTCTGTTTCTTCTTCCGCCTTTTAATTGTCCATCTTCATCTTATCACTGAGATTTCCATGTTGTTTTATCACTTAGACGAATCTTCATCTTTGTTATCTTTCCTCTCTCTCTCTCTCTCTCTCTCTCTCTCTCTCTCTCTCTCTCTCTCTCTCATCAGATTTAGTAATGCAGCTCATCAAAGGTTTCGTAAGGGTCAACAAGTCTGCTGCTGTTTGTTTCTTGTGATTTTTTTTATTACGTTTGTGTTTGGTAGATGAAATAATAGTTTTTCCTGCTTTTTTTTTTGTTCTTTACTTTTTCTCTCCCCTTGAAGCAGCGATTAAGATAAAATTGTAAGTCAACTACTACTATTACTACTACTACTACTACTACTACTACTAAAAGAAAAAAATTCAACTTGCCCCGTTTGTGTGTAAACATGAAAATAAACAAACAAGTAAAAAAAATAAATAATAAAAGGACAAATAAACGAAAATTTACGACGAACCAAAAAAATATTCATCAACATCACTACCAACACACCCATTTGTCTGTCTGTCTGTCTGTCTGTCTGTCTGTCTGTCTGTCTGTCTGTCATTCACAGCTCTTGCCCCTTCCCCTACTCCTCCCTTTTCCCTATCTCTCTCCCATCCTCCCTCGTGGCCTTCCCCTTCTCTCCTAATATACCACCACTCTCTCTCTCTCTCTCTCTCTCTCTCTCTCTCTCTCTCTCTCTCTCTCTCTCTCTCTCTCTCTCTCCTTTCCACACTCTATTACTAATCTATATCTTCCTTCTAATCTCCCTATCTATCACATCTTTTTCCCCTCTTCTTTCTATCCCATCTTCCCTTTTCTCCCTCTCCGATACACCATAACCTCTCTCTCCCTTATACTATTCCATCTTTCCTCCCTTTTCCTCACTACCTCACCTTCTCTCCTCTCTCCCAAACAATCCACCTCTTCCTTCTCCCTCTCCCTTTCTTGCCCATCTCCACATCTTCCCTCTCTCTTTCTCCCTACCCCATATCCTTCTCCCCCCTCTCTAACACTCGCATCTTTTCCACCCTACTCTCCCTTACTTCGCTATCTCCCCTACACTTTCACTCTCGCCCCACTGGCTGATTCAGGTCGCCACCAACGCACCATCATCCAATCCCAGAGGGGCCTCGTGTCAAAAGCGGCGCTTATTGGCTCACGGAAAAAAAGGGCGGGGCATCAAAGGTTGGTTGGGTAATTATCTGTAGACTTAATTGAAAGAACTTAATTGGCCACTATTTATTAACTGGATATGAAGCGACAGTCCCGTGGGAGGAGGAGGAGGAGGAGGAGGAGGAGGAGGAGGATGGTAAAGAGTAAATCAATGGCTGGAAATGCTACGAGAAAATGGAGGGGACTGTAAAAGGGGAGGAGAAAAAGGAGATGGGGAAGAGACAGAAAGAGAAGGAAGAAGAGAGGAAATGAAGTGGGGGAAGATGAGAGAAAGTAAGAGTAGTGAATGAATACATAGACTCAAAAAAGCAATGAAAGCAAACCGTTAACGAAGAGAGAGAGAGAGAGAGAGAGAGAGAGAGAGAGAGAGAGAGAGAGAGAGAGAGAGAGAGAGAGAGAGAGAGAGAGAGAGAGAGAGAGAGAGAGAGAGAGAGAGAGAGAGAGAGAGAGAGAGAGAGAGAGAGAGAGAGAAACGTACAAATGTAATACGAATGATGTGGAAAACTGAGGAAGTGAAAAGAAGACAAAAAACAATAAAACAATGAAAAAGGGAGGAGGAGGATGAGTGATAAAGGAGGAAGAGGAGGAGGGAGGAGGAGGAGGAGGAGGAGAGCGGATTATGAGATTAAGAGTCGAGGACGAAAAGCAGCAACAGTGTGGACAGAGAGAGAGAGAGAGAGAGAGAGAGAGAGAGAGAGAGAGAGAGAGAGAGAGAGAGAGAGAGAGAGAGAGAGAGAGAGAGAGAGAGAGAGAGAGAGAGAGAGAGAGAGAGAAAGAGAGAGAGAGAAGTAGTTGGGAAATTGCCATGGGGGTCGCCCCCTAAAAAGGCTTGCCGCTGAGGTCCCCATTGCATGGGGACCTCAGTGGCAAGCCTTTAGGGGCTCGACCCCCATGGCAATTACCCGGAGTGGCAATCCATTTCAGGATGGAGACCCTGACTGTAAATAGAGTGTTGGGGGATGGGAGAGGGAGGGAGGGGGGAGGGAGGGGAGGGGGGAGGGGGGATCCCACCCCCACCCCAGGAGCGACTCTGATGGCATGCCATATTGTGAGTGTGGGGTTGATCAAGTTGCAATGGGGAAACCTGACAGCAATTTTCCGTAGACTTCAGTGGCAGTCCATGACAGGATGGAGACCCAGGCTTGGGAAAGGGAGGATGGCGATTCACGACGGCAACACCAAGGGGTTGGGGGGAGGGAGGGGGAGGGACGGTGACGGCGACACTGACGGAGAGGTGGGGGGCGTGCGTCCTTATCCTTCGGCGACGATGGAATGACTAAATGAATCAATGATGGTGGGTGGAAAATAATTGAGTGAAAGGAGGGGGAGGGTGTGGACTGGCGGCCAGACGTGGAAGTCGCCACACACACGCGTGGCTAGGGGACTGTGACGGCAATGCCGTGTAGGTCGCCCTTTCACGTCCCCCCCCACCCCCAACCCACCCACCCAGGGGCGACTCTGACGGCAAGCCATATTGCGATGTTGATCCTGATAGCAATTTTCCATAGATCCATGCTTGGGAAGGGGGGTGATTCACGACGGCAAACACCAAGGGGGGAGGGAGGGGGAGGGACGGTGACGGCGACACTGACGGAGAGGTGAGGGGGCGTGCGTCCTTATGCTTCGGCGACGATGGAATGACTAATGAATCAATGATGGTGGGCGGAAAATAATTGAGTGAAAAGGGGGTGGAGGGGGGAGGAGAGGTGATGGGGGGGCTGGCGGGCAGACGTGGCAGCCGCCCGCCACACACGCGTGATTAGGGGGACTCTGACGGCGCCTGCCATAGAAGTCGCCCTTTCCCTTTCATTCACGGAATCCTGGAGGGTGGGATGACCGAGTGTTGCCATCACGCGTTCCCTCCGACATCTCAATACATCCCCTATGGTCAAGGTCGTCGCGACTGCCGCACGAGATCCCGTTACCTGTCCATCCTTTTTACCTGGAGAAAGCGTCTGTGACGGCCAGGGCGGAGCGGCGGCCTCTTCCACTTTCACCGACCACCAGCGGCATGGCTGACGTAATACTTATGTCGGATGGCGGTCTTATTACTATCATTATTATTATTATTATTATTATTATTATTATTATTATTATTACTATTATTATTATTATTATAGCCGACACGTGCTCCCTCCGATATCTCAGTACATTCCCCTATGGTCAAGGTCGTCGCGACTATCCACGCCGTACCGCCATAATCTCCAGTCTGCCGACGTATATATGTCATGAAAAGGTAAAGTTTAAAGTCAGTCTGTTAGTTGACAGGGTTTAAAAAACATGTCATTGAGAGATAGTGACGATATATACGTATACCTATCTTCTCTTGCAGGTGGTAGGTCATTTCCCAACAACACAACAACAGAATTTGAAAACAGAATCTTACCCATTCATTTAGACACCGGCAGGGATTATGAAGTCGGCCTGTGTAATATTTTATTCCCTAAATATTTCTACTGCATTGCGGAAGGGGATCCAAATTCCAGTATATCGTTCTATGGTCGGGTTAAGCAGTCAGACTTTGATATGTATGAATATAATATGTATACCTATCTACCGGAAAGGAATATCATCTCCAATTTTACCGATAAGAACATACCGGCCATAACTAAGGCAATTAATGGACAGATAGTGAGAGAACTTCAAGCAATCTTGAATGACTCCTTTAAGATCTATTTCCCTTACTCGGATATCATTTATTATGACCGCGACTTGGAGCGGGTCGTTGTGAATAACGCGATTGTCCCTCCTAATGACGATCGTATTTACAGTGATATAAGTATAAAATTTGCATCGCATATAGCTCACATTCTGGGTTTCAATCCAAATTTTCGCTACACCGTCTACTTTCAAAGATCTGGCGACGGCATTTCATCTTCCGACGCCAGCGAAGCTTCCTCCTCATCACCCATAAAATTATTCGCTCAATACGTACCGCGAGCTGATGCAGGGACGGATTATATGTACGTTTATACCGACATCATTTCCCCCTCGCGATTTGGCAACCAACTAGTTAATATATTAGACGTCATACCACTCCCCGGCGACAGCACCAGTAAAGGTGCGAATTCAATTACGTATAAACCACTTTCTGCATCAACTATAGAGAGTGTGGCCATCAAAATTGCTAATCAAAGAGGCAAACCTATTCAGTTTGAAGATGGGGAA
Organism: Scylla paramamosain; assembly: GCF_035594125.1. NCBI lineage: Eukaryota > Metazoa > Arthropoda > Malacostraca > Decapoda > Portunidae > Scylla > Scylla paramamosain. Next base: position 25,088,932 of record NC_087161.1, on the reverse strand, counting down.
AACAGTGTTACTTGCGTGTTACATATAAGACCACGTTAACTTTGCGTCTCGGACGTAAAATTTTGAAGAGAATCGATCAAGGTGGGATAATGGGTGGAGTGGAGGATAATGAAACAGGCAGGTGTTGCCTACTTCCGAGTCAAGGCACGCGCCTCGCGACCATCTGCGCGGGAAGCTTCAGTGTTTCCCCGCGCGGCATGGCGGCCGGGACAAAGTGTTGACAATGTTATAGAAAAAAAAAAGAAAAGAAAATGGGTGTTCACTGTGGAACAGCAGAGGCGCGGATTTTATGTGAAGTGTGTGGGAGATGGCGCACTAATCCATCCTGCCCCTCATGTGTGGAAGACCAGTGTGATTTATGCGAGCGGTGTGGACTTCTGTTTCCACATCCACCGCCAGAACACACCTGCGAAGTTGGCAATCCTGCTTCTTCTGGTAAGCATTATTACTTATTTTGGCGGGAATGTATAATAATAAAGATGAAATGACTGTCAATCTTTACAAGTTTGAGCTCTGAGCACATCTTCCTGTACAGGCTCACACTCGATTGAGGTTGAGCAGAACGCCGGCGTAGAAGGCCCACGTCGGCGGACGTCACAAGGCGACATCCCACGCGGAGGCGGGGGAAGAGGTGAGAAAAAAAAAAATACTACAAATAATAAAGCAATAAATACGGTGCCACCGCCACTACTAATATTCTTTTTTTTTAAGACTCGCCACGGCCGGGATCGAGTGGATTATCGGGGAACGTATTCAATTCTTCCGAGACTTCAAGTCCTTCACTACCTACACAAGGTAAATATCAATTCAATAATAATAATAATAATAATAATAATAATAATAATAATAATAATAATAATAAACTGTCGCTGCTACTTCTATTTTTTCTTCCCAGACACGCCACAAGCGGAGGCGGACCACGATGAGCGCAGCATGGCAGGAGAGTCGGCGGATGCAGACCTTGACGAGCGCGGGATGCCGGAAGAGCCGCGGTTAATTGACTCGAGGGAAAATTTTATGAGGAGCTTCACCAGACATCAATATGACATACCTGATCATGTAAGCAGAGATCCACTCGGTCTACTTACCGAATACAGGGAGTTCTTTATACGGGAAATTAGATCATATTTCACGTCACACGGCTCGCCATTCCCCCCCACCCTGAAAATATTTTCACACATTTCTCTGTTACTAGTGAAATTCTCTACCTTAGGCGAGGATGAACATCGAGTCATTCATATTGCTTTTAGAGCACGACTGATCACCTATCAAGATGTGCCTGACCTTGTTGATTTATGGATCCATCAGCTGAACAGTCGGCTGGAAAGCCTTACCAGCGAGACTGAAGGATCTGGTTTTATCATTTCAAGAGTACAGAATTTTTTCATCAACTATTGCTTGCATGTCGCATGTAGTGGCATAGGAGATTATGTTGCTTATCCTAGAGGCGTGCGAGGAGGGAATGAAATTTTCAATCCTGATGGCCGACATTCATCCTGTGTTATTCAGTGTTTGGCGGCTTTCAGACTTCATGCTCGAGGTGTACCTTGGAAAAGAATTCCAAAAATATTACGGAGACGGCATGGCGGAGAGAAATACGTCACGCGCGGAAAAGTAGGCAGTCCAGTGACTTGGGAGAACTTGAGTCAGTTAGAAAGGTTAAATTGTCTGTCTCTGGACGTTTATACACTGACAAAAAGCGGTGAGATATACTATTTAACATTATCAAGAAAAGGCTCGCGGAAGTATAAAACTGTAGTCTCACTCCTTTTACTAGGTGGAAAACATATGACGCTCATTAAAGACGTGGAGAAGCTGCACCGGAAATTGACGAGAAGCAGTCCCACCCCAGAGGGTCATCAGTTTTGCAAAGTATGTTTCAGCTCAGTTCCCAAGTCTGTCAGTTTGAGCGATCACGAGTGTCACTGCGACTTCACTCAAACTCTTCTCTTTCCAGGTGACGGTGAAAAAGTAAAATTTAAAAATTTTGCCTACACCTATCAGCCTGCATACTTAGCATTTTTTGATTTTGAAACTATGATAAAACCTAAGGAGAATAGGAGTGTGATAGCTGAACATGACCCAATTGGATACTCGTATCTCATCATCAATAGGCATGGAGATGTCGTGGAAAAGAGAAGTTATTTCGGTGAAGATCCCGTGAATAATTTCATTGATAGCCTATCCAATGCTTGGGGAATCATCAAGGAAAGTGTAGTTAGCTATCCAATTAGCATGTCTGCGGAGGATGAAGCCCACTTCAAACGTCAGCGTCACTGCGAACTCTGCCATCAACCCTTTAATGTGAAAACCCCACCTCATAAACATCACGACCACTCATTACCACAAAATAATTACAAGGGGGCTTTGTGCGCGCGATGCAACCTCCAGTGTCGTGACATGAGGAAATATCTCATCACTCTGGCACATAATATGAGCTTTGACGTCTCCTTAATCATAAAAGACCTTCACTTGCCAGAGTCGCACGTGGACATCCTTGCCAAGTCAGAATCGCATTTATTGAAAGTAAGGATTAAGGAATTGCAGTTTCAGGACACGCTTTCCATTATGAATGCTGGCCTCGGTCATCTCGCTCAGAGTCACGTGCAGGCGGGCTATAGCACGCGTTACGCCCAGGAAATGGTGAATTACCTCCCCGAGGATGTAAGGCGTGTAATTTGCACTCAAAAACAGTTTCTTTGTTATGAGTACATCACCGACCTTGGCCGCTTAGAAGATCGACAATTGCCACCTCGTGAGGCATTTTATGACACGCTCAAGGGGAAGGCTCTGCCACCTGGAGAATATGAACACGCTCAAAGCGTGTGGAGTATGACATCCTGCCGCACTTTAGGCGATTACATAAGACTGTATTGTGAGATTGATGTGGGATTATTAGCCGACACATATCTCAAATATAGATCATACCTGCATGAATTTTATGGGCTGGACGTGTCACATTACGTGTCACTGTCTTCTTATGCTTATGACGCTTTTTTAAAGTCGACAGGCGTTCAACTTGATCCACCTTACGACCCTAACATGTATCACCTGATCAAAAGAAATGTACGAGGAGGCTTTGTAACTTGCGTCAGGCCACACCTGCAGTCAAACCACGAACCCGACGGTGGACCCGGCACCTATGTGTTCTATCTGGACTATAATTCATTATATGCAAGCGTTATGTGTTCCCCCCTGCCTATGGGTGACATCAAAAAGCTTTCTCAGTCAGAGATGGATGATTTTTTTGAAGTTGGCATCCAGAATCATGCGACAGATGGCGACGTCGGTTACTGGCTGCATTTAGACAGCTGTGACGTTTCCCCCGACGTAGCTCGGATCACGGACGAGTTCCCTCTGTGCCTCGCACACATGACTATTACAGAAGATGACATCTCACCGTACAGTAAAAGACTGTTAGAAGCTGAGGGTCGTAAGCTGGGGAGGAAAAATCGTAAACTCGTGGCCAGTCATAAGGGACTGAAAGATCATCTCATCAGTCTGGAATTGCTGCAACTTTTACTCTCACTTGGACTGGAAATACAATGTGTTCATGCTATATATAGGTTCAGACAGGCTCCATACCTGAAACCTTTCATAGAAAGGAACGTCGCTCAGCGTAAAAATGAGACGTGCGCCATTAAAAATCGCATTTGCAAACTGATGTCAAACGCAGTTTATGGTAGATCCATGTTATCTGAAGTGAAGTATGGCCTCCAGCAGAAATTAGTGACAAAAAGAAAGTCTTTCCTGAAGTATGCAAGAAATCCATCCTTTAAAAGGGTCCACCAATTAGGCGAGGACCGAGTCATATGTGTCAACAGTAAGAACACGATTAAAATCAGGCAGCCAAATTACTTGGGATACCATATTTTAGAAGTGGCAAAGAAGTACATGTACAACTTTTGGTATCGTGTCATCAAAGCTAATTATGGGGAGAGAGCTAAATTAGCTTATGAAGATACTGACAGTTTTATTTTCAGTCTGCACATACCTACAAACTTAAATGATGAACTGAAACATGGACCCATGGCAAATTTTCTCGACACCAGTAACTTTGCTTCAGATCACCCGTGTTTTAATGGGGAGCGGAAGGGTCAACTAGGCTTGTTGAAATCTGAAACCGGATCCACGCTCATCAAAGAGGCGATTATATTAAAGCCAAAGATGTATTCGCTGCTGTTGGAAGATGACAAGCAAGTATCTCGAGGTAAAGGCATTCCAACTCACCTTCAGCAAAATATATTGCATCAGCAGTATAGGGAAACACTTAATAATGTCGCATGTGGGATGGTGGATTGCTATAATATCAGGAATGTGAAAGGACAAATTTGTACCACTCGTATGCGAAAGCGAACGTTGTCACATTTTGACGACAAGCGCTTTCACGTCGATGGCTATACCTCAAGGGCGTATTATCACCCCGACAATGATCCGCGGGAAAGAGATGTGGAGAATGAGATGGAAGAGGAGGTGGTGGTGGATGTGGGGGAGGTGGAGGTGGATGAGGAAGAGGAGGAGGAGGAGGAGGAGGAGGAGGAGGAGGAGGAAGAGGGGGAGGAAGAGGGGGAGGATGGGGTAATGAGTGGTCTGTGGCGTGATCGGGAGAGACTTTCCGCGGCATTATTCACATCATGATTAAGGGGTAGAGAAAGAGAGGACGCAGCTGCTAGCAGACACCCTTCATGTAATGTAAAAAAACATTTGCTCTGACCACGTAGGCTAAGGAAGAGGGGGAGGTGGAGGATGGGTTGTGTCGTGATCGGGAGTGGCCTTCCATGACATTATTCACGTCATAATTAAGGGGTGGAGAGAGACCGCGGCCGCCAGCAGCTGCCATTCATGTAATGTAAGAACATTTGTTTTGAGTATGGAGTTAAGGAGAGGAATGAGGAGATTGTTCATGTACTGTAAGGACATTTGTACTGCCCACGTGGGGATAAGGAGGATGAGGAGGAGGAGGTAATGTAAGAACATTTGTACTTAGGTTAAGGAGAGGGGGGAGAAGGGGGGAGGTTGAGGAAGAGGTGTGGGTCGGGGGAGATCCACGTCATAATTAGAAGGCAGGGATGAGGATGCAGCTGGGAGGTTAGTTATGCTGTTACCTACATGACCATGTAAATAAAGGTTAAGTAATAAATACTGTAAACATATCGTAGCGTCTTTTAGTAACCCTCTGAACTTAACATGGACAAGACATTTAGCGAAGAGATGCTGAATCTCTTCAGATATCCTGCACGCATAATTATTGCAGGTTATACAAATTCCGGCAAAACACACCTCTGCAATAAAATTATAGAGAAATATCAGCATGGATTTAACAGAATTATCATTTGTGGCGTCTCATCGCATTCGCTGCAGCAGAATTCCCCTTTTCAAGATAAGGTCGAAGTGCATGAGAAAATTATTGATCCCGTGATGGATGATAACAGTCCATACGCCGACCCGCAAACGCACACACTCCTGATATTAGATGACAATTTCCTCACGGCTGGCAATTCTCAAACGATAGCAGAGGCTTTCACCAAAGGGAGACATAAAAATTTGTCAGTTATAATGATAGCACAGAATGTCTTTTTCCCCGGAAAGTATGCTAGAACGATAACTTTAAATGCCTCACATTACATTCTTATGAAAAACAGAGATATATATCAAATTGAATGTCTGGGCAGGCAACTTTATGGAAGGGAGCGCGCCAAACACTTTGTGGAAATTTATAAAAATGTCGTGCTTAGACGAGATCACGGTTATTTGTTGTGTGATTTATCCCCGAACGCACCCGAAGAAATTCAACTGCGCACGAATATTGTGGATGAGTCACCCTGTGAGAAAGTCTATCTGCTATGAACGCCGTTTTGGACGAACTTTACCGGGATATGACGAATCCTGCGGCTTTAGGAGGTGTGCAAGCACTCTACAGAGAGGGGAAGAAAAGGGATAAGAATCTAACACTCCGCGATGTGAGGGCATTTCTGCAGGGCAACCGCACTTATACGCTTCACAAGCCGACACTGAAACGTTTTCCGCGACGAAAAATTCTCGCTCCTAAACCGTCCGTCATTTTAACTTGCGATTTGGCTGATTTTGCGAGGCTGCACAGACACAATGGCGGCGTCCGATACATCATGTTTTGCCTGGACGTTTTCAGCAGATACTTGAAAGTGGCAACGCTGACAAGTAAATCCGGACACAGTAGCCTGCAAGCGCTGAAAAAAGTTCTAGAGTCGGGGAGTTTTACAGGCGTGTCGCGTCTTTTTACCGATCAGGGATCCGAATTTTATAATCAAGCAGTGAAAAAATATCTAACTTTGAAAGGTATTACCTTGTATTCCAATTACTCGCGTGAAACAAAGGCGAGTTTGGCAGAAAGGGTCATCCGAACCATAAAGACAAAAATATATAAATATCTCACGCAGAACAACACACTGACGTATATTAACGTCTTGCCCACCCTAATAAATACGTACAATCACACCCCACACCGCGGTTTGGGCGGCAACCAAACGCCGGCTCAGGTTCACCACCTCCGCGAGCTGTCACAAGTCAGGAAGCAATTTAAACGAATGTATTTAAATCGGCCAAGGGGAAAGAAAGTTGTCAGTCATAAATTAGACGTGGGAGACATTGTACGCTTGCAACGTGCTTCCCGAACGCAATTTAAATTCAATAAGGGTTATACCGTCAACAATACCGAGGAGCTTTTTAAGATAAGTCGTGTGGATTACTCACATAAAATCCCTATTTATTTCATAAGGGATTTGGCGGGGGAGGACGTGACCGGCGCTTTCTACAGGGAAGAATTAATCAAGTCCTCTCTTCCCTCACATTACCAGGTCGATATATTACGATCGAAGGTCGAGCGAGGTAAGAGAAAGTACTTCGTCCACTGGCGTGGGTACCCAGATAAATTTGACAGCTGGATAGATGCGGACGACTTAGTATAAGATATGGATGAGGAAAAACCATTGATATTGAAGTACAAGGATTTGGTTTTTCTCCTCTCGCACGTCACCCCTAAATTGCGGAAGCAGGTCTTGCAAAGTTTGAATAAGCGCGAAGTCAATTGCATCTCGGAAATATTCGCCAACTTTTTGAAGAGACGCCTGACGGACGACGATACCATCATTAACCGCCTGAAAAAATTCAAGAGTGATATTCGCACTGTAGCCTTGAAGAAGACGCCCGTGTACAAGAAGAAAGCGATTCTAATCTCCAAACGAGGTGGTAACATATTGGCCGCGTTACTCCCGATAGCCGTGTCGGCAATAACAAGTTTACTACAGAGATGAAAGAATATTGTTTAGTTCCCGTCTCAGTTGCCGAGAGGTGTAAGTTTAAACCGACCGACAGCACAACTCAGCACCGATTCACGTCAAAACAAGTCAAGAAAAAAAAAAAAACTTCACTTCCGCTACCGGCCGCCGCCCTCCCCGACGCCGCCAGCGTGACGCCACCACCACGCGCACCTGTCAATCCACCCTTGGATGATTTGATTCGAGTTGCCGTTCCTCCTTCCTTTAGAGAATATGGTTTATCTCTCTTGAAATTATTGGAGGGTAAACCTGGGATTTCATGGGATGAGCGCGGTAACTTACTTCCACCATTTTCTGGCATAAGCGTGTTTGATCTCATACGAGTACTCGGTCACGAAAAGGGGGCCGCGAAAAGACTTTCACCCGATAAGCGTCCATTATTATCACTGCTACTTCGCATGGCGCAACTCCCCGCGGATGCCATCAGAAATACGACTCAACGAAGTAAACTGATAGGTGGCGGGGTCGGTGACATCTGGGAAGCATATTAAATGAGAAAGCTCCCCATCTTACTCTGTAAACGAGTAAGTACATCAATAATACATGAGAGCACGTGTTAGGCGCGTCAGGGGTGCAGGCCCACGGATGGATAATTGATGAGGGTTATGGTCAAAAAAAGGTTCACCCCCCCCCTAACCCACATCCCCTAATAAATAATACGTTCCCCGCCCTCCATCCCTTCCCACCAACAAAGGAAAAAAAAATAACACCTGCGTCAATTTGAATGAATAAATTCTACTACGCAGAAGGTGTAATATCGACCAATACGTGTGAATAAAGGTCTGCGATGACACATTTCCCCTCACTCCCCTCACAGAGGGTTCAACGTGTGGATCAGCCCTCCAATTACTCGTCAAGATGAAGGTGGTCGAGGGCAAGCTGACCGATGGCATCTTCCGCGACCGCCGCTGTTATATCATTTATTCAGTAAATGCCGTCTCCACCGAACCGAGTGGGATTGCGCGGGATCTCAAAACGATTTACCCATACGAGAATACACATGCAGCTAGAAAGAGACTCTACTCGCTTCATCGGGCCACGGCAGACACGAGAGATGACCCAGGACGTATCATTATCCACGCGCCTCCCACAGGAAGCGTAAATCTCCCTCACCTGGTGGCCTGCGTGACTCAGTATGGTTGGGGCGAGGCCGTCGAGGGAAACGAGAAGGCGCGACAGGCAATCGCGACGTCGAAGGATTTGCCTTACGTGGAAGGACTCAAGATGGATACAAGCGTGAATCGACGTCAACACTTCCAGAATTGCCTGAAAAAGATTGCCCTGCTAGCCATGGCGAACGCTGAAGTAGAGCAAATTATTATCCCGGAAGGACTGGGATGTAGAGGTCGCTGCCAGGATGAGTGGAAGAATAATTACCTGCCTATGGTGGAAGGGCTGGCGCAGCGACTTCAACCTTTTGGAGTTGAAACTATTCTGGTGAGGAAGTCTGAATAACTATATCATGTAAATTTTAAAATAAAGTTGATGTGTGTTTGACAAATCGAGTATAAATGTATTCCTTAATTGGGGTGACCGTTATTATTTATTTTGATCATGGCGGGAGCAGCATATCAGACAGAAATAAATAGCCGGTGATTATGCTCGACGTCTTATTCATGACGTGACAACCATCATGACGAGAGCGTTCACACCTCCCACTCGAGCGGAATACGACTTGCTTTTTACGCAAAGCAAAGGTGGAGGCTTAGACGACATTCGGGTTTTTATTCCACCCCATTCAAGAAGAGGTGGCGGTCTATTTTCCGTTTTGAGTGGCTTTGCTAAAAGAGCAATTCCCTTTCTCATGCGCACTGTAGCACCCGAAGCGCTCCAAATGGGAAAAGGTTTATTAACAGATGTTTTAGAAGGGAAGCGACTTCGCGAATCATTAAGAAATAGAGGTGTTGCAGCCGTGAAGGGTGTGGGGGAAAGGATAGTTCGAGGCGGACGAGTAATGAAAAAGAGGAAAGTTGGAGTCGGAAAAAAAAAAAAAAAGAGAAAACCACCAACCAGGCAACTGAAAAGAAAGACTTGCTATAAAGCAGATATCTTCAATATTTAGCTTAGTCGCAAAGATGACTCATTACGGTCCGGATGTGCAGGGTGGAGCGACCTCCACCCCCCTGAGCAATTATCTGACGGCCGTGAGTGAGAACTTTCCGCGGGTGAATCGCTTGCATACCATCGAATCGTCAGTCGCTGCGAGGGGAAAGTTGGACGTATTACCCGTTAATTTAGATGCAAATGCTAATAATCATGCGGGGATCAACGATCCTTACATTGAATTTAGACTGCCTGGTATTCCAGGGCAATTTTTGGATCTATCAACGCTGTCTCTAGAATTGCGAGTTAGCGCGACGAAGGCAGACGGCGCGCCACTAGACGATGGCGATCACGTCGTTTTTAGTAATGGTTTGAATAATACGATGTTTAAGTCATGCGCTTGTTATTTTAACGAACAGCTTGTGGAGTCATCCTCTTTGTTCAACTATCACGCCTTCATTAAAATGATTACAACAATCCCTCAGGATAAAATTGACTCTATCGGTCGCGTCGCCTTCTACCATCGTGATTATGATGGATCAAAAGGCATAATCAATAAATTTGATGAAGACTATTTCACGGGAGGGAATAAAGACGAGAAACAAATGATGAAAGATTGTAAAACGCACGGCATTTCGATGACTGCGCCTTTGTTTTCGGATATATCAAGTCTGGACGCTTATCTGCTTGACTCTGTTGATGTGAGAATTCGATTAGAATTGGCTAACAAAACATGGATTCTTAATTCACACCAAGATGCCAGCAGTTTCAAATTTAAGCTCGAGATGGCTAAGTTATGGGTTGACCGCGTCACGCCACATCCGCCCGCCTTAGAATCGTTAAATAACTCCTTGACTCGAAATCCAATGCAATACACTTTTAATAGAACGCTCAATAAAACGTATGTGTTAGCCGCCAATCAAACGTCTTTGATTGCCGAATTACCTTTCGCGCAAATCATACCTCAAAATTTGACCATGGCAATAGTTGATATGGACAGCTTACAAGGCGTAATTGATAAGAATGGTTTATATTTTCAACACGCCGATCTGTCACATGTACATATCACCGTGAACGGGGCGACCATTTATAACGTTCGCAGCTCTTTCCCGCATCACGCGTCAAAATTGTTTTACACGACCCTTGAGTCACTAGGATTGGACACGCGTAATTCCCTAACATTTGATGCATTCAATAAAGGTCGGACAGTATGTTTCTTTAACTTTGTGACGGAGGACGTGCACAATGCCATCCCTCTGGATAAATCAGGAAATCTAAGAATTAATCTGTCGTTTGCCAAGGGACGTAATCACAACCGCGTCATAATGTTTTTCGCCGACACTACTGGCGTCATAGAAATTGATCATTATCGTCACGTTCGCTGCATTGTCCGCGCATAAGCCGTCATGAATGCACGTGAAATACAGGCCGGTCTAGCAGGCATCTTGGGCGATCGAGTTTATTTTTTAGGCTGTCACGATCATCGCCATGTGACAGATCTGATAAATCTTGCCAGAAAACAGGTGAAGCCATGCGTTTTCATTCTAAATACATTGAGTGACTCAAAGACCATGGGCCACTGGATTACTGTTTATCTTAATTTTCAAAGTCAGACCATAGGCTATTACGATAGCTATAACTTGCATCCCAAATACAATTCCGCTGTCTTACATCATTTTATGCAAACTTGTCCACATATGAAAATTAGCACATTAAATTATCGACTTCAGGGGTTGAATTCCCTCGTGTGTGGCATTTATTGCATGTTCTTTTGCCTTCTACTGAGTTGGCATACATTAAACGTGCAATGTGCATTATTCACGCCACCTTCAAAAAGCATCAATATCTATATAATGACAAAAAAATTACTCGTATGGCATACGTAATATTTCGTAATATGCCGCATTGCATGCCTACGTTTTGCCCAGCCGGCAGCCAGGCGAGATGTCGTAACATCTGTAAAGCGGTAATAAGGTAGATTGGGGGGTGGGGTGGGGGTGGGAAAGGGGGTCAATATGGGGTAATTGCTGACGGATAAGCGTCACTTCGCCATCACCTCTCAACCCAGTCGGACGTCGAAGCCTCATCTCCAAGAATGGAGCAAGCTAACAAACATTTCATCTTGAGAACTGCGGGTGAGTACGCCATTACCTTGCACGGCATCTGACATCTTCACCATTGTAAATTACATTAACGTTCTTTGCCAATGAATAAGAAGAGGGAGAGTGGGAGGGGAAATAAAAACTTTTCCATTGTTCTCATCGTTTTTTTTTTTTTTTTGTCTGTTACAGAACGCATCTCTTTCCGCTTTGATATCTATCTGGGCGATGCTGGGGGTAAGCGAAGCCGTGCTGACCATGAGGATGTCAATGTGGAGAAAATGTCAGAACCTGCAAAGAAGAAATTGATCTTTAGTGATGACGACATGTCGCCACTGCCGGCCAGCCCACCTCCTGACGCTCCATCAGGACAGGAGTCGCAACAGCAGCAGCCGACATCGCAGTCGATTCCGCCACCTCAGGAGTCGCTGATGCCACCTCCGACCGAAGCACAACCGCAACGGTCAGATGAGTCGACAGTAGGCGGCAAAGAGGGTCAGGAGGTGAAGAAGAAGTCGCAGGAAAACAGAAAAAAAAAAAAATATTCCCCCTAACACGCCAGAGGACGACAGCACACCAAAACTCCCCGTTGCTCCAGCCGCCCCTCGTAAGAAGCTGGTTCCTAGAGTTATTAAAACTACGCCCGTCATTGACAGCGATGACGATGATCTCTTCGCCTTCAATTCGCAATGTTTTGAATGAAAGAGATGTATTTGCCCTAATAAGCAATGAGCTGTATTTGTCCTAATAAAAATAAAATGTTCCATCGACTCTGCATAACCTTTCTAATAATAATAATAATAATAATAATAATATTAATAATAATAATAATAATAATGATAGTAATAAGACCGCCATCCGACATAAGTATTACGTCAGCCATGCCGCTGGTGGTCGGTGAAAGTGGAAGAGGCCGCCGCTCCGCCCTGGCCGTCACAGACGCTTTCTCCAGGTAAAAAGGATGGACAGGTAACGGGATCTCGTGCGGCAGTCGCGACGACCTTGACCATAGGGGATGTATTGAGACGTCGGAGGGAACGCGTGATGGCAACACTCGGTCATCCCACCCTCCAGGATTCCGTGAATGAAAGGGAAAGGGCGACTTCTATGGCAGGCGCCGTCAGAGTCCCCCTAATCACGCGTGTGTGGCGGGCGGCTGCCACGTCTGCCCGCCAGCCCCCCCATCACCTCTCCTCCCCCCCTCCACCCCCTTTTCACTCAATTATTTTCCGCCCACCATCATTGATTCATTAGTCATTCCATCGTCGCCGAAGCATAAGGACGCACGCCCCCTCACCTCTCCGTCAGTGTCGCCGTCACCGTCCCTCCCCCCCTCCCTCCCCCCCCTTGGTGTTTGCCGTCGTGAATCACCCCCCCCTTCCCAAGCATGGATCTATGGAAAATTGCTATCAGGATCACCATCGCAATATGGCTTGCCGTCAGAGTCGCCCCTGG
>NC_087161.1:25061022-25071022 GCF_035594125.1 Scylla paramamosain | reverse complement strand
GGAGATGCGCTGCTGTCAATGTGTGTGTGATTTTGAAGCTATTACATCCTCTGCCGCGCCTAAATGTATTCTGAAAAATTTTCTGCGCGGCATCTCCACTGGTTTATAAGGGTGTAGTTGAAGTTATACGGTTTTTTTAAGGGTGTTTTTTTACGGTTCTAGTGACAGATTAATAGGGTTTCTACATTATTATAAGGAGAAATAGTCCTGAGAATCCACGTGATCATCTCTGTGGCCTTTGAAAATAGTCGTGGAGAGAGAGAGAGAGAGAGAGAGAGAGAGAGAGAGAGAGAGAGAGAGAGAGAGAGAGAGAGAGAGAGAGAGAGAGAGAGAGAGAGAGAGAGAGAGAGAGAGAGAGAGAGCAAAGCGTTTATGAATACGGGTTTGTGCTGTGGTGGTGGTGGTGGTGGTGTCTGGTATTTTGCTCTCTAGGTATTATACGTAAACGTATTTGTTATAGTTCACCATTGTATATTTGCAATTGAAATAAGGCAGCTTTATGCATGTGAGTGTATGTGCGTGTGTATATGTAATGCCAGTGTGACAAGCCGTGATCTGACGCCCAGTATGTTCAAGCCAACCAAAAATACGTTTACAGAATACACTACGTGGACAGAAATATGGATGTTGTGTAGTGTAGGGAAGGGAGTGGAGTGGGTAGGGGGGGTGGATGGGTTTTGGTGTGTGTTGGTGGGGTGGGGTGGAGTGGGTGGGGGGTGGTGGGCTGGCTGGCTCCAAATCCTGTGTTTTATATTGGCATTGGTTATTTCATTATTGGAAAATCAGTTAACCCGCAACTCACCCTCCAAAAAATGTGGTAAATGAAAAGTATTATGTGTGACTTCTGTTATACGTAAGCTTTGGTGGTGGTGGTGGTGGTGGTGGTGGTGGTGGTGGTATTGGTGGTTGTTGTTGGGATTGTTACAGTGGCTTTGCTTTTTAGTGGTAGTGGTAGGGTAGTAGTAGTAGTAGTAGTAGTAGTAGTAGTAGTAGTAGTAGTAGTAGTAGTAGAACCATTACTAGTAGTCGTAGCTGTAGTAGCAAGAATGACAGTAGTAGTGACAGTATTGAAGTAGTAGTGGCGATCATGAGGAACAGCAGCGACTAGTAGTGGAAGCGTAAGTGGTAGTGACATCAGTAACAGTGACGGCGGCAGTGGTGACAATCGTAATGGTAGTGGCAGTGGTGGTGGTGGTGGTGGTGGTGGTAGCAGCGGCGGTGGTGGTGGTGGTAGACACGCTGCACGTTAATTAAACAGCAGGAATTTTCGAGGCAATAAAAATGACGAGTGAACGTAGTATTATCGTCAAGTTCTGAAGCGGCGGCGGTGAACGGCGGAGGTAAACACGAGGACATGAGTGACTGTGCGGCGCGTGGCGGCGTGTGGCGAGGCCCGGGAATACTGATGATAATGATGATAAAAATAATAACAACGGTGATCATTAAAGAGAAACGGGAAAAAAAAAGACCATTTAAAAGATAGCGTCTTTAAATAAATAGAGGTGGGTACTTGATAGACAGTGAATGATGGATAAGACAAATATTTAACAGTAAAGACCGCAAATATTATTCCTTGCTCCCAAAATATTCGTACAGAGAAATACAAATCCTTCCCAAATATACCCTGAACGAACACACACACACACACACACACACTAACTCCCTCTTCTCAAGACAACACAATTTTAAAATCCTCGAAAGAAGAAGAAGAAAAAAAAAAAAATGCAAAAAGAAAAATCACCCAACATACAAATGAGGAAAAAAAAAAAAAAAAAAAAAAAATAGAAAAGTCCCTCTGAAAAAAAGAGAGAGAGAGAGTGGGAGAGAAAGAGAGAAAGAGAAAAGAAAAACATACAAAAAAACAAAAAAAAAAAAAAAACAAGAAAATAAGAGCCACCACCACCACCACCACCACCACCACCACCAACAGCCATTTACCCATACACTCACCACACACTTAATCCATTACACCTCCAAATTCGCCACTTTCCTGAGTCTCCCAAGAGGTAAAGTAAAACTCATTCCCGGAGGAGCTCAAGACGTGACGCTAACTTCCCATCTCGTTTATCGCCGCAATTTTTGTATGGAAGATGATAATGGTGAACGAAATGGCGCGAGGGGAGGAGGAGGAGGAGGAGGAGGAGGAGGAGGAGGAGGAGGAGGAGGAGGAGGGAATACATGTAAGGTAAATAGGGTGGAAATAGAAATACATGAGAGAGAGAGAGAGAGAGAGAGAGAGAGAGAGAGAGAGAGAGAGAGAGAGAGAGAGAGAGAGAGAGAGGAGAGAGAGAGAGAGAGAGAGAGAGAGAGAGAGAGAGAGAGAGAGAGAGAGAGAGAGAGAGCTTTCCTCCTCCTCCACCTTTTACTATTTCTCTCCCTTGCATTTTCCTCCTCTTCCTTCTCCTCCACTTTCACTGTCTTCTTCTTCCTCCTCTTTAGTTGATTTTTCCTACTCTTCCTCATCGTTATTCTCTTTTTCCTCCTTTCCCTCCTCACTTTCTCCTCCGTGCTTTTCTTTATTGTTTTTCCTCTTTACTGTTTTCCTCCTGCTCCTCCTCTTCAATATTCTTTCCTCTTTCTTCTCTTCCTCCTCTTCACTTGCTTTACTTTTTCACTGTTCTTTCCCTTCTCCTCGCTGTTCATTTCTCTCCTCCTCATCATTACTGTACCTTTCTCCTCCTCTTCATTTTCTTTTCGTCTTCTTCCCTCTCATTGTTTTTTTTCTTTCTCTAGCTCCTCCGTGCCCTTTCCTCCTCCTCCTCCTCTTCACTCTTCATCATCATTCCTCCCCCTTTCCCCTCCTTACTGTTCTTTTACCTCCTCTTTCGCCTAGCTTTTGTTCTTGTTGTTTTCCCTCCTCCTCCTCCTCCTTGCAGTTCTCTCCTCTATGTCTTTAATCACAGTTCTTTTCTCCTCCTCCTCCTCATCACTGTTCTTTTTATTCCCCGCTCCTCCTCCTTCAGCAGTCCTCCCGGCACAGCTGAGGGCGGCGTCACCTTTATGAGCGGCAAGACTATGGTGTTATTAGCCCGCCAAGTGCTCATCACGCCGCAGTTATTTATCACGCCCTTGAGATGCCCCTGCAATCCCCTCCCCTCTTTCTCTCTCATGCCATCTTTTTTTCTTCTTCCTCTTACCTTCTGCTCACCTCTTATCTTTCGTCTTTCTCCATTCCTACCATTCCCTCTCTTTCTCCTCCTCCCAGACTCTTTTCTATCCCCCGCCCACTAACTCCTTACCCTCCCCCACTTGCTCCCCTTTGAGTTCGACCCCCAACCGCGCCGCCCTGCACCACTTTCCTCCCACACAAACTAAGATGGATGCCTTCCTTCCTTCTTTGCTGCCTTGCCCTCCCCCTCCCTCTCTCTCTCTCTCCTTCCTTTCTACCTTTCCTCTCTCCCTCCCTCATCTTTCTACTTTTCCTTTCTTTCTCACTCCTTCCTTCTCTTCTATCTCCTCTCTCTTTATCACTCCTTCCTTCTCTACTTTTCCTCTCTTTCCCTCCCTCTTCCCACTTCCACCAGCATACAAAACTACAACCACTCGTGTATTCTTCCACCACCACCACCACCACCACCACCACCACCACCACCTTCTTCTCCTTCTCTTCTTTCTCCACCAAACTTTTCAAATCATTCCATTTAAACTACACGCTATAAGCCGATTTCTTGTTGCTCCGGGGAAACAGCCACTGGAAAAGGAGCATCACTGGCCCCAACACGGAAGAGACTGGAGGAGGAGGAGGAGGAGGAGGAGGAGGAGGAGGAGGAGGAGGAAGAGGAAGGGCCGAGTAACCTTTGGGACACGTTAGGTCTTAATAATAATGATGTGGGATCTTCACGCAAGGCCACACACACACACACACACACACACACACACACACACACACACACACACACACACACACACACACACACACACACATTCTCTTGATTCTTCATTCTCTCCAAGTTTCTCTTTTATAGCCCTCTCCCCTTTCCTCCATTCATTCTCTCTCTCTCTCTCTCTCTCTCTCTCTCTCTCTCTCTCTCTCTCTCTCTCTCTCTCTCTCTCTCTCTCTCTCTCTCTCTGTGTGTGTGTGTACCGAATAAATCTTTCCTCGCTCCTCTCTCTTTTTAAGAATTCCTATCCCCATTTCCTTCCCCTTCCCCTTTTTAACTCTCTCTCTCTCTCTCTCTCTCTCTCTCTCTCTCTCTCTCTCTCTCTCTCTCTCTCTCTCTCTCTCTCTCTCTCTCCGCTTCTACTCTTTGCCCTCTATCCATTTTCCATCTCCCAGCGAAGCCCTTTGATTTCACTTGCATTTATCCGCGCTCCCTCTCTCTCCCTATCCCTCCCTCCCTCCCTGGTCACCCTTTGTACGTACACATCTAAATATTCCTTTTGCTCAAGTCGCGTGTACATAAACCAAGTACATACATACACGTAAATATGTTTGCTTGTCTGTCTTCAGATCTGTCTGTCTGCACACACACACACACACACACACACACACACACACACACACACACACACACACTTTTTATGATCTCAAGAGCGTATAGGAAAAAAAAAAGCTAATATGAAGATTTTAAATTTTACGAGCGAAATGTTGTGTATATTTTCAATTTGCTGTTCTTTAATTAAGGTTTATGACGTTCGCGTGTGGTAGTTTTATACATTTTATTTTGTTTTTGCCTGTAATGTTCTCTTTTTATTATTTTTATGTATACAGCGGGAGTGTAATGTATTAAAGTGTGTGTGTGTGTGTGTGTGTGTGTGTGTGTGTGTGTGTGTGTGTGTGTGTGTGTGTGTGTGTGTGTGTGTGTGTGTGTGTGTGTGTGTGTGTGTGTGTGTGTGTGTGTGTGTGTGTCTGTCTGTCTGTCTGTCTTTGTGTGTGTGTGTGTGTTGGGAATAGTATAAAATAAAAAAAAATAAAAACAAAAAACAGACGAGGAAAACAAAAGAGCCTTAGATACATCGGTGGAAAAGGGAATTAGGATGTGACAAAAAAAAAAAGAAACATAAAAAGGAACTATAAAAAAAAGAGCGAGAGACGAGGAAAGGAAATTAGGCATAATTAATTAAGTCTTAACAAAGGGAATAATTCAAGGCGGAATAGAAGAAACTCGGGCGGGAAACTTTCGACAGAGGAGGTAAATTAATACAAAAGACACGCACGAAAGAAAATCGTTATTGTTGACGTTGGTGGAGTGAGTTATTATTATTATTATTATTATTATTATTATTATTATTATTATTATTATTATTATTATTAGTAGTAGTAGTAGTAGTAGTAGTAGTAGTAGTAGTAGTAGTAGTAGTATCATTGTTCCTCCTCCTCCTACTACTACTACTACTACCATTACTGTTCTTATTGACATTACCATTTCTGTTATTACGAAGCCTATGAATGTCAGTAGTAGTAGTAGTAGTAGTAGTAGTAGTAGTAGTAGTAGTATAAATAATAATGATAATAATAATAATAATAATAATAATAATAATAATAATAATAATAATAATAATAATAATAATAATAATAATAATGTCAGGGATCAAAATTTCAGCACTGTAACAAAAGAAAACGGCACCAAAAGCCCACCCTGCAATCACACAGGGCCTGCAAAGATGACGTGAATAAACACAGCAAATTATACATGATTGCTAAATGTAACAGCAATGCATTTTATTTCATCTCAGGCTTCCCGCAATGCTTTCACTACACCGCCCTCTCCCATTCCTCTTCCTCTTCTTCCTCCTACCACGCTTCCCTCTCTCACTCCTCTTCCTACTCCTCATCACGCCTCCCTCTCCCATTCCTCTTCCTCTTCTTCCTGCTTCCACGCCTCCCTCTTCAATTCCTCTTCCTCTTCTTACTCCTCTATACCACTTCCTCATCTTTCTTTCATGCATGTATCTTCTTCCTCCTCCTCCTCCTCCTCCTCCTCTTCTTCATCATCCTCCTCCTCCTCTTTCATGTCTTCATCTCCAGCATTTTATCATTCTGTGTTCGTCTGTTAAGGTCGTGTGTTTAGTTTTTGCTTCTCCTTTTCATTCATTCTCTCTCTCTTTTATCCTCTTCTCTTCTCTTTTTGTCCTATTTCCTTACGTTCGCTTTGGTGTTTACGAATCTCATTCTTTTATTTATTTATTTCTCTTTCACGTCCCTCCTGTCCTAATTTTCCTTGATTACTTTTTGACGGTATTTTCTATTTCCCCCCTTTGGTCTATGAGATTTCCTCTTTCCTTCCTTTGCCACTCTTAAGGATACAAACACTAAGCGTTCTTTTCCTCCTCCTTTCTTATACAACAGCCTTACTTCGTCCATCTAACTTCAGGCTCTCTTTCCTTTATTCATATGAGAAATGTACCCTCTCACTCTCTTTCTCCCTCTGTTCCCTTCTCCGTAGTTTTTTTTTGCCCCTTTCTCCTCCTCCTCCTCCTCCTCCTCTCCTTATCTTCCAAAGCTTACTCTTACTTCTTTACCTCCAACCCTTAAAGAGATACGAGTTGAATACGATCTACATTCCTCCATCTCTCACGATTTTACCATAGTCTCCCTCCCTCTGACCCTCCACATCCTTCCCTGACGATATATCTTGAATAAAACTCAATCT
Organism: Scylla paramamosain; assembly: GCF_035594125.1. NCBI lineage: Eukaryota > Metazoa > Arthropoda > Malacostraca > Decapoda > Portunidae > Scylla > Scylla paramamosain. The sequence continues at coordinate 25,064,429 of NC_087161.1, read as the reverse complement.
TTTTACACTCCTCCATTCCTCACTCCCTGGAAGCCGCTGCTCTCCCTCCCTCCCTCTCTCCCTCCTGCCTTCTTTCTTTTCCTCCTAGCCACATCTTCATCAATATCCCTTCCTTGGTCATTCTTCCCTCCTCTTCCTCGTCGTTGTTCTTTCTTCTTCAGCTACTACTACTACCACTACTACTACTACTACTACTTTCCCTTGCACTTTTGTGACTGTGTACTACCATCACTACTACTACTACTACTACTACTATTAAATTCGCATTGCTTTTGCCTATATAGTAATAAGTGTAGCAATAATTATCTTTTTTTATCTAATTCATATAAATATTCCCATCCAATTTGTTTATAGTGTATGATTCCTCTTCTTTTTCTTCATTATCTACTAAAAAGAAGGGTAGGTGGGGAGAAACCTTTGCATTTACTATCTAACATCGTTTCCCAGGTAAGTATATATCGTGCACAGTCTCGTCAGGACTGATATTATGTCTGTTCATTTGTTTTTGTTTTTTTCCTCCCTGTTTTTTTTTCTTTATCTTACTCCCAACAGCGCTGTCAGGTGCACGCCCAGGTGACACGTGTATCCTTGCCACCTGCAGCGTGACCAATTAATTAACCCTTTCAATACTCGACAAGTTTTCGTAGAGTCACCTTCATATTTCCTAAGATAATTTTGGACTCCCAGTTTCCTAAATAGTCGTGTAGCTTAGAAAAGACTAAATTATGCTCCTATTTTTTTTCTTTTTTTCTTTCTTTTTATTTATTTTTTTGTCTGTACTCCTTCTAGTTTAGAAAAGACGAAATTATGTTATTTTTTATCTATTTATCTATTTATCTATTCATTTTGTCTCCGTACTCCTATCTCTTTTTGGGAACGGCAGTTTGAGTAGTTTTTTTCTTTCCTCCACTTTGTCACCTTTGGCCAGAGGTTAGTTGGACGAACTGATCAAGGGTGACAACTTTATAGGAAAGAAAATGGAGAAGGAAGAAAAGGAGGGGAAACAACTTATTTTCAAGGGTAGTAAAGGAAGCAAAGAAGAAACCTAACAGACGAGAGAGAGAGAGAGAGAGAGAGAGAGAGAGAGAGAGAGAGAGAGAGAGAGAGAGAGAGAGAGAGAGAGAGAGAGAGAGAGAGAGAGAGAGAGATAAACCTATATAATTACATAGCTATAAATACTAACAAAGAAGACCCAGAATAACATAGGGTAGACTCTTAATGACCACGGCAGCAACGAAACACCAAATAACAACAACCTCCAGAATGCCAACCACACCACCACCACCACCACCACCACCACCACCACCACCACCACCACCACACGAAGGTAAAATAATACTCTCGTCTACTCCCTAATCAATGGGCGGCGGTCCTTGCACACACACACACACACACACACACACACACACACACACACACACACACACACACACACACACACACACACACGAGTTAAAAGGACACGCGGGGATCGATACCTCTATTTCACGAGCCGAGTTAAGATAAACAGCGCCGTGTGTGTGTGTGTGTGTGTGTGTGTGTGTGTGTGTGTGTGTGTCTAAGTTGGGAAGAAAAGTGATGATGTATGCTTCTAATGAGGCTTTATCAGAGAGAGAGAGAGAGAGAGAGAGAGAGAGAGAGAGAGAGAGAGAGAGAGAGAGAGAGAGAGAGAGAGAGAGAGAGAGAGAGAGAGAGAGAGAGCGGTAATTAGCTAAGCACAGTAACGAGAGTTAAGGGAATTGGGAAACGAGGCTAATTTGTCCCTCAAGGTACGTTCGTTCGTTGTTTGTCCCTGAAACACACGCACACACGCACTTACAGAACAAGAAAAAAAAAATAAAATAAAAAATAAATAAAAGATACAAAAAAAATAGAAAGAAAATAAAGAAAAAAGTAAAAACAGTTACATACACAAGAAAAGAACGAAATCACACAATCACATAAAAAAGACAAGAAAAAAACACGAAAAAGTACAAATGTTGGAATAAGTTAATGAAAAATGACGGCCCAGAGAGAGAGAGAGAGAGAGAGAGAGAGAGAGAGAGAGAGAGAGAGAGAGAGAGAGAGAGAGAGAGAGAGAGAGAGAGAGAGAATCTGGCCATGAATAAGAGAGAGGTATTTCTGAGTATCAAATTCATTCAGGTAAAGTTCAGTCTGGTGTAACGCTAAGCCGCAGTGCTCGCCTCCGCATCCAGAGTCTCGGAGCGTGAGCGGTGGTGTTCATTTGAGCGAGAGAGAGAGAGAGAGAGAGAGAGAGAGAGAGAGAGAGAGAGAGAGAGAGAGAGAGAGAGAGAGAGAGAGAGAGAGAGAGAGAATAATGTTGGGTTGAGTGGTCTTGCTACAGCCCAAGCACAACTAATGACTCTCTCTCTCTCTCTCTCTCTCTCTCTCTCTCTCTCTCTCTCTCTCTCTCTCTCTCTCTCTCTCTCTCTCTCTCATGCATTTTCAAATAATCCACCTAACATTAATTACATTCTCTCTCTCTCTCTCTCTCTCTCTCACACACACACACTTGTTGATACACCCATCCACCCACACACACACACAGACACACACACACCTGCCACTCACTCCCCCAGGCCGGAGTAGTAAACACACGTATAATCTTCCGCCTCGTGAACTTGCAACTTGTGTGACTTTCCATGCGCATTTAATTGTCCCCGGAAGCACCCCTGAACTTGAACTAATTGCCTTGTCTCCTTCATCCCTCCCGCGAGTTGAAAATCTTCTCCTCGTCTGAGTTTCCAGGTATTCACGTTTCAAGTCTGTAAGTCTCCCCACAATGTATTATAAGTTGGTGAAGTCTTCCTAATTAACTCTTTCAGGTTGGTATTCTTAAACGCTTGGATCCCTTCGCTTTCTCTCTCTATCTTTTTGTCTCTCTCTCCGATCACGACTGTTTGCAAATACCACAATGATGATGAGTCGTGTTTTCATTGTTTTTTTTTTCTTTTTCCCTCTTGGTGATGTAGATTCTTCGGTAAATTATTCTTGTAATTATGAAATGCCCATGAATGCTCCAGTAACTTCCAGTGCAGCTTGTTAATTGTAAGTGGTATGTTGAATTTATTTATTTATTTATTTATTTTTTTTTTAATATAGTTTGAATGCTACAAGATCCCGGTTTGGTTATATTTTGGATACCCTTTGAGGATTTTATTATGTCTAGAATGATATTTGTTTTCATAATTAATTGGTTTCCAAGTCGCCTCATATTCTTTAGCTTTGTTCTGGCTAACAATAGAATCTTTCAGAGTTTGAATATTGTTTGTAGCAGCGAAGTTGTCGTCTACTCGAGCTGAAAATAAAAACGATTTATAGTGTTCTAGTGAAAGTTATTATTTACCCAAAGCTAAGAACATTATTTAATCATACAAAGTAATCAATCATGACCGATCAGCCTTGTG
>NC_087161.1:25043522-25056022 GCF_035594125.1 Scylla paramamosain | reverse complement strand
GTGAAATAATAATAATGAGATAATAGGGCGAGTGTGTGAGCAAATTTCCATATTCCACGTGGTCATGTTGAGGGAATTGAGAGGTGAAGGAAAGCACTGGAATGGTGGAGTGGTGGAACAGTTATCGCTGAGTCCACCTTCATTATTCAGGACCTCAGTCACTTTCCACTTAGAAATTATTCCTCTCTTATTCCTTCATCCCAGACCCTTTCGACCCTAAGCTCTCTCTCTCTCTCTCTCTCTCTCTCTCTCTCTCTCTCTCTCTCTCTCTCTCTCTCTCTCTCTCCAGAAGTATTATTGAATAAATGTATTTGGTTATTACTTAAAAGATTAAATTGAAATATTTTTTTAAGTAATTGTCAGCCATTAGAGGATATGTAATAATAATAAGAAACAAGTCTAGTAGAACCCAAACATTATTCAGACGCGTGTCAGTTTATTTAGACTGGTATCAGAATACTGCAACATCGTAAAAGGTGAGTCTGTGGCGACAATTCCTTGCCCGTTATCATGAGAAAAAAAAAAAAAAATAAAATAAAATAAAAAAATAAATAAATAAAAATAAAATAAAATAAAATAAAATAAAGAAAATAAAGTTACGTATATATATATATATATATATATATATATATATATATATATATATATATATATATATATATATATATATATATATATATATATATATATATATATATATATATATATATATTATTCGCCAAAGAAGTAACAAAGAACTATATTAATAAAAGTGGAATAAAAAATAAAGCATTGCACAAATAAACCAGATGAAAAGCAATAGACAAATCAACGGAAAAGAGATAAATAAATAAACAAACAATAATGACCTCTCCCTTACCTGTTCCTTACCAATACTCCCTCACCCTGACGCCTCCCCCACACCCACCTGTCCACGCACCTGCCGCTCCTCACCTCCTGATAATTAATCTTTCACCTGTGCACTGCTTTACTCCAGCTCACCTTTACTCTCCAATCCTCAACCTCACGTCCCTCAGGAAGACGACCACAGTAAGCAGCTTAGCTTGTCTTGATGCGGAGGAGGAGGAGGAGGAGGAGGAGGAGGAGGAGGAGGAGGAGGAGGAGGAGGAGGGAGAAAGTCGAAAGGAATTAATAGAAAGCGAAATAAAAGGAAAAGACCTGACTCTCTCTCTCTCTCTCTCTCTCTCTCTCTCTCTCTCTCTCTCTCTCTCTCTCTCTCTCTCTCTCTCTCTCTCTCTCTCTCTCTCTCTCTCTCTCTCTCTCTCTCTCTCTCTCTCTCTCACAAACAGTAAATTTCCGACTCAGTGACTCATATGAGACTCTCCCATTAGCATGACGCTTTTCCCTCCTCCTCCTCCTCCTCCACGGGACGTACGAGGCTTGTGAGAGGAAGAGGAGGAGGAGGGGAAGAAAAGGAGGAAGGAGCATTTCTTAGTCAAAATTGTGATTCATGGTTGAACGATGGGCTTCCCTCTCCTTATGGCGTGAGGAGGAGGAGGAGGAGGAGGAGGAGGAGGAGGAGGAGGAGGAGGAGGAGGAGGAGGAGGAGGAGGAGGAGGAGGAAAAGAACAAGAAGATGGAGGAAGAAAGTAATTGATGTTGATAAACTGTACAATGCCTAAGAGAGAGAGAGAGAGAGAGAGAGAGAGAGAGAGAGAGAGAGAGAGAGAGAGAGAGAGAGAGAGAGAGAGAGAGAGAGAGACATCGATTTTCTGTTCTCTCTCTCTCTCTCTCTCTCTCTCTCTCTCTCTCTCTCTCTCTCTCTCTCTCTCTAACACAATGCATCCACCCACACAAGCACATATTCGTTCTTTTCTTATCTTCCTTTCTTTTCATATTCCTCTACTTTATCATCATATGCGCCTCCCCTTCCTCCTCCTCCTCCTCCTCCTGCCCTTCCCCATTAGCGCCAAACCTCCTCATTCTGCGCAACTTTTGGACTGAACTTCAACAAATGGATTTTACTTGTATGAACAGAGGAGACTTTTGAATTCTTGAATGTGGACGAGGAGGAGGAGGAGGAGGAGGAGGAGGAGGAGGAGGAGGAGGAGGAGGAGGAGGAGGAGGAGGAGGAGGAGGAGGAGGAGGAGGAGGAGGAGGAGGAGGAGGAGGATGAGGAGGAGGAGGAAGTGGAAGAGGAAGAAATGAAAAGGAAAGGGTAGATGTAAAAGTGATAAAAGAATGTACAAGGATCTGATAACAATATGAGAGAGAGAGAGAGAGAGAGAGAGAGAGAGAGAGAGAGAGAGAGAGAGAGAGAGAGAGAGAGAGAGAGAGAGAGAGAGAGAGAGAGAGAGAGAGAGAGAGAGAGAGAGAGAGAGAGAGAGAGACTGCATGTGTGAGTTGGTTGGGTCGTGTCTTCGGGGAAAAAAAAAAAAAATGAATAAAAGATGAAGATAAGAAAGAAAATTGGAAAGAGTGAAAAGAGGCAATATAACCGGGAACAAAAGCGACACAGGAGAGAGTGCAGCGGCGGCAAACTGGGAATAGCGTGTAGAGGGAAAAACAAACGGACTTGTATAGGAAAAAAGAAATATATAGATAAAAACAGAAAAAAAAATGAATCTTGGGATGAAAAAATAAAGAAAAAGGAGCAGAGAGGGAAAAAAAAAGTAGAGAAGGAAAGGAGATGGAAGACTAGACAAAATTAAATATATATATGGAGAAAATATAGATCATATAAAAAGGAATATACATGTTAGAGAGAAGAAAAAATACAAGAATGTGGAGAAATGAAGCAACTTAAGGTAATTTTTTTTTTCGTCAGTTCTGAGAGAGTGCAAAAGTCGTTAGCAAATAGAAAAAAAATAAAGATAATATTAAAAGAAGAGAGAAAAGCGGATAAAAACGAAAATAAACAAGCCACTTGCAAAACATATCAAATGGAAAATATAAATATGTAGTTTTCTTTCCAGGTTTTGAATAATGAGAAAACTAAAAACACACACAGAGGAACAACAATAATAATGATAATAATAATAATAATAATAATAATAATAATAATAATAATAATAATAATAATAATAATAATAATAAAAGAAACAAACGAACAAAAAATATAAACAAACAGGAAACTCGCAAGGTGAAAACATTTTAAGATTTTTCGTCAATCATGAAAGAAGAAAAAAAAAAAAAAAAGGCACACTTCTGGCCAACTTAAGAAAAGAAAACGAAGATAAAAAAAAGAAACACGCGTCTTACAAAACCCAAAACACTTCACATTTCTTTTCCCTTTCCATCAATCGTGAAAGACTCCCAACAAAACGAAAAAAAAAAGAAAGAAAAACAAGTAACACCTTGAAATGCAATATAAAATAAACAAAGGTCTTACAAAACCAATAACACGTCACATTTCTTTTCCCTTTCCATTAATCGTGAAAGAATCCAAACAAAATAAAAAAAAAAATGAAAAGAAAAAAGTGAGATCTTGAAGTGCATTTTCGGTCAACTCTTTCCTTGCAAGTCCTGTACCTGAGTGACCGTGAACGTCTGCAGGCAGGAAAGGTGACGGCACGGTCCATTACCCTTGCCACTGCCCCCTCCGGCCACCCCCTTAAAGCCCCTGGAAGCCCCAGAGACCCGCGCCCCGTCAAGCACAGCAGCCGCGCACTGACACCTCCAAGTCTATAAACCACTCGCGCCAGAGATCCTTACCGATGATAAATATTTCCCATGACGTGTACTTGAGAGAGAGAGAGAGAGAGAGAGAGAGAGAGAGAGAGAGAGAGAGAGAGAGAGAGAGAGAGAGAGAGAGAGAGAGAGAGAGAGAGAGAGAGAGAGAGAGAGAGAGAGAGAGAGAGAGAGAGAGAGAGAGAGAGAGAGAGAGAGAGACCAAACCTGTCAACAATTAATCAGTACAAATATGTTTTACCTTTTCAAGAGACATTATTTAGCTTCATAATTTCTCACACATATATTTCCTTCCTCAACACATGCCGGCGTTGATAACATGGGGAAATAAGACATACAAAAATTTTTCCCCTCTTTTAAACAGTGAACAGAGTGAAGACAAAAAGCCAGGATGCCAACAAAATATGAAGAGCAGCGATGCGGCGATACTGGCCAGGAGGAGGAGGAGGAGGAGGAGGAGGAGGAGGAGGAGGAGGAGGAGGAGGAGGAGGAGGAGGAGGAGGAGGAGGAGGAGGAGGAGGAGGAGGAAAACGGAGAAGCGTGGGAGGCATAGTGTGTGTGTGTGTGTGTGTGTGTGTGTGTGTGTGTGTGTGTGTGTGTGTGTGTGTGTGTGTGTGTGTGTGTGTGTGTGTGTGTGTGTGTGTGTGTGTGCCGCAGGAGTGAAACAGGTGAGATGAAGAGCGGCGGGGCAGGCAGGTATAACGAAATTAGGAAGACAGGTAACGAGGTGATGCTTGAAATGGTGGAGAGAGGAGGAGGAAGAGGAGGAGGAGGAGGAGGAGGAGGAGGAGGAGGAGGAGGAGGAGGAGGAGGAGGAGGAGGAGGTTGAGAAGTAGAGGAACATGACTAGGAATGTTAAAAAGTGAACTTTAAAAAAAATATAATAATAAATAAATAAAAAAAATTAAGGAAACGAAGGTAAAAGAAAAAGGCAAGAAATAAGGAGATGGAGAGAGGATAAAGATGAAGATTAAGAAGAAAATAATAACTATCCGGAAAATAAAAAAAATAACGAGAGAGAGAGAGAGAGAGAGAGAGAGAGAGAGAGAGAGAGAGAGAGAGAGAGAGAGAGAGAGAGAGAGAGAGAGAGAGAGAGAGAGAGAGAGAGAGAGAGAGAGAGAGGCGTGAAATGGCAAGTGAAAAAAAATAGAAAAAAAAACATTAAACCAGAGTTGGAAAGAGAGAAAAAAAAAAGAAAGAGAGAGAGAGGAAAGGAAGGCTGGGTGACAGAAGTGTTTACGTGGAGGGAGCAATCACAAAGGGAGGAGGAAATGTGAGAGAAGGTGAGAGGGAAGGCGAGAAGAAATGGAGAGGAAATGGGACGAAGGAGAGGGAGGAAGCAGGGGGCGAAGAGGAGGAGGAGGAGGAGGAGGAGGGAAGAGCCAGAATGGGGTTCAAAGAGGTGTTTACCCCGTGCCAGTCGCCATTGGGGGTGGGTGGGAGAGGGGGCAAGGGGGAAGGGGAGAGGGGGAGGTGAGTGATGGCCGCCGCTGCCACTCAGAACACGGCAGGAAACTTGAAAAACAGATCAATAAATCACTGCAAAAAAGCACAAATATAATAAAAAAAAAAGTGTCTGCACTCACCTGATTAATCCGCTTCCTTTATTTTCACCGGCGAATGTAAACAGATTAGAAGTAAAACAACAACAACAACAACAACAACAACAATAATTAACAACAGCAGCAGCAGCACATCGTGAGAGAGAAGTCAAAGAAATGATCGCTCATTCCAACAACACTTAGACGGAAGCAAAGCAGAGGGTCATTGCAATGCTCTATATGTGGAGGACAGACAGACAGACAGACAGACAGACAAAACAGACAGGTATACGAACACAGACAGACAGACAGACAGCTAGAATAACGTACGTAACTGTTAGCCAATGCACAGAAGAGTCCAAGAAGGTGATATTGAGTGAGTGAAGTGAATGTGTGTGTGAAGGTGAGTGAAAGTGAGACGCTGCCGGTACATGCTGACAGCTGCTGGGGGGAGGGGAGCAGGGAGAGGTGATTGGGGTTGGTGGGGAGGTGAGGGCGGAGGATGGAGGTAAGGGAGGGAGGGTTCAGGTATTAAAGGACACTGCTCTCAGGACTACCTCATCAAGTAAACAGGTAAACACTGAAGTACTCACCCCGCACTGCTGGTCGACGCGCCACTAACACTGAAATGACCCAGCAAGTGGTTAGAAAGACCCAGGTGAAGGGAACAGGTGACCTCAGACCGGAAGAGGGGAGGGGGCGGAAGTAGCATCATGCCCCCACCCATCACCCCTTCACCTGGAGTAGTTTGGTTGGGGGGGAGGCAGGGAGGAGATAGTGAATGAATGAGTTTGTGAATAGGAAAGGGCGGGTGAGTGAGTGGTTCACTGCCTCACCGTCCCTCTCGACACAGGTGTAGCTTCCGCACACCTGTCGTGGGGCGGAGGCGGCGGAGAGGTGAGCAGGTAGGATCAAACAGGTAAGCAGGTAAGGAGGAAGGTAACTGGACGAAAGGGAAAGCAGGAAGGAGTGGAATACACGGAGATAAGTAAAAGGAGGAAGGGAAATGAAAGAGGACGTGTTACAAGCAGCGTGGCAGGTGTGAGCAAGTGGCTTACACCTGCCGGATTAGGATGACAGGTGTGACGAGTGACGGTGAGGGAGGGACAGGTGAGATAAGATGAGGGAGGAAGAGGTGAGGAGCGGACATGAGCATGACTCTCTCTCTCTCTCTCTCTCTCTCTCTCTCTCTCTCTCTCTCTCTCTCTCTCTCTCTCTCACAATGCTGCTACTCTAGAAGGATGCAGGAGAGTGGGTGAGGGCGAGAGATACCGAGGAGGAGGAGCAGGAGGAAGGGATGTGATGGCGAGGAAGAGGAGGAGGCGCCCTAGCATGAGGCGGAGAATGAAGTGAGGAAGGCGGAGGAAGGGAGGTGAGGGCCATGAAGCTGAGTGGTCTTTCATGAGGCTGAGAGAAGAGAAGGAAAAGGAGGGAGAGGTGGAGGGAGTGGAAGGAGAGGAACCTGAATGAATGATGATGGAAGGAAGGAGAGGAACTTGGAGGAAGGAGGAAGGTAAGAGAGGGAGGAATCTGTGAGAGGGAAGAAAGGAGAGGAACTTGAAGGAGGGGGAGAGGATCTTGAAGGAGAGGAACCTGAGGGAGAGGTGGAAGGGAGGCGGTGAGGACGGGAAGCGAAGACGGCGACCTACCATCGGTTCGTCCGAGTTCTTCTGGAACTGGACCAGCCTGACCCTCGTGATGTTCTCCATGTCCACGTCCCCGTTGGCCGGGTCCACCTCGTCCCCGCCGTTGAGGTAGGGCAAGAGGGGCGGCGGCGTCACACGGATGGCCTCGTCTCCGTACACCTCGTGCGCCACCACATCGTGTGCCTGAAGCAGCGCCTGCAGGGTGGGCAGCGAACACACGCCCGTTAGTCACTACAGCACCGTTAGCCAGGGCGGGGCGCTACTGGCGGGGGGCGGGAGGTCAGGGGTGGTGGGGGAGGTGAAGGTGTCAGGGGCAGGCAGGGAGTGAGCGAGGCAGCGGCGGCGGTGTGCACTCCAGGCCGTGGTGGTGGTGGTGGTGGTAGTGGTGGTGGTGGTAGTGGTGGTGGTGGTGTGAGGGAGAGTGGGTGAAGAGATGGTGCAGTGGTAGTGGTGGTGGTGGTGGTGAGAGTAGTGGTGGTGGTGGTGATTACATTACAGGAGGTGCAAGAGTTACTGGTGAATTATATCTAGGAGGGAGGAAGGAGGGAAGGAGGAGAGTAATAACAAGTGGGCGGTGAAGAAGGAAAGGATGCTGCAGGAGTGGTGTCAGACTGGTGGCGGTGGTGGTGGTGGAGGGAAGGAGGTGCTGTGTGTGTGTGTGTGTGTGTATGTGTGGAGGGGATGGGAGGGAAGAGGAGGGGGTAGATGGATTAGGTGGAGGGACGGGACAATACAATAAAACAATGACATAATAGACAAAAAAAAAGACAATACATAAAAAACTAAACACTTAAAAAAAAAATTAGCCTAAATTTACGTATTGACCCAAAAAAATAAAATAAAAAGACAAGACATGGCAAAAATAAAAAAAATAAAAAATACAAAAATAAAGGGAAAAAAAACGACAAAATAAGACAAGGATATGGAGGAATAGGAGATGAAGGAGATATAAGGAGAAGGAAGAGAGAAGAACGGGAGAGGGAAGCACAAGGAAAACAAAATTACGAGTGGAGAGAGAGACATGAAGGCGAAGGGAAGGGGAGACACAGGAACTGAGAGGAATTAAACAGGGTAGTTACGAGGAGGAGGAGGAGGAGGAGGAGGAGGAGGAGGAGGAGGAGGAGGAGGAGGAGGAGGAGGAGGAGGAGGAGGAGGAGGAGGAATTTCAGATAAGCAGGCAGAGAGAGAGAGAGAGAGAGAGAGAGAGAGAGAGAGAGAGAGAGAGAGAGAGAGAGAGAGAGAGAGAGAGAGAGAGAGAGAGAGAGAGAGAGAGAGAGAGAGAGAGAGAGAGAGAGAGAGAGAGAGAGAGAGAGAGAGAGAGGAAAGAATAAGGAGGAAACTCAAGTAGCAGACAGACGGGAGGAAGAGAGGAAGGAGTGAAACGAAAAAAAAATACACAAAGAAATGGGAGAAAGACAGAAGACACGAGAAAAAAAAAAAAAAAAAAAAAAAAAAAAAAACTAAGAAAACTGAAATAGAAGGTAGACGGAAGGATGGAAGAGGAAAAAAAACAAAGAAACGGGAGACACACGAATGAAAGAAAAACACAACTCGGAAAAAAAAAAAAGGAAAACTGAAGCGAGAAAATGACTAAGTGGAGTGACTGAGTGGAGTGGATGACAGTGGATGAACAAACACTGATTACAGCGCTGAGTACATGCACTGAGGGTGGGATTACGTGGCTAAGGATTAATGAGAGGCGGGAGCATGCTGGGATTGTCAAGTTACGGGACGCGGGACTAGTAAAGGGTTAATGGGGGCCTTTGAAGGATGCGCATATCAAGGGTGAAGGATGACCGTTTGGGATGCTGGGTGAGGGGTCAGGGGGAGAGAAGAGGAAACAAGGGGAAAGATGAGTATGGGTAGAATAAAAGAATATATGGAAAAAGAATAAGAATGGTTGTTGTGTATAGTTAATTTGTATATTTTTGTGTTATAGAATATAAGAAGAGGAGACGAGGGAAAGAGGAATGAGAAAATAAATATGGAGAGAGTAAGAGAAGAATAAGAGCATGAAAATTAACAAAAAAAAAAAAGTGCATCGTACGTAGGAAATCTTTATTAACTTTGTGTAATGGAAGGAAAGAAAGCAATTAAGACAAGATAAAGGACTAAAACATGTATGGAAAGAATAGGAGGAAAAAAATAAGACTAAGAAAATTAACAAGAATGAGTATCGTAAACGGGAAACTTGTACTTTAGTGTAATAGAAAGAAAGAACAGGAAGGTAAAAATAGGTAAAGAGAAGCAAATAAGAAGCAAATATTAATGTAAAAAAGTAAAGGAAGAGATATGATAATTATTTCAATGCACCCAGGTAAGAATGACGTAAAGAAAGAGAAAATACAGTATAAAGATGCATAAGGTTTAAAGTTCACTGCTAAGGGCTCGTGTTGGGACCCTTAACGAAGTAGGAAGAGGTGGAGGAGAGGAGAGAGTTAGAGGGATGCTGTGAGGGGGAATTACTGGGCGTGACAGGAGGCCCTTAGAGTGCTGGGGAGCGGGAGAGGGGATGCAATGGGGGAGTGGAAGAGGGGATGCAATGACAGAAAGGGTAGGTGCTATGACGAGTGGGAAAAGTTTAGTTTAGAGTGGGATGTGAATGTGGAGGGGTGTAAAGGTGTGGAGGGAGGGAGTGCAGGTGTGGAGGGGATGATTGGGGGTGTTAGAAGTGAGTAGGGGTGTGAAGGGAGTGAGTTTGGGGGTGTTGGGAGTGAATTGGGGTGTTGGAAGTCAGTGGAGGGGTGGAGGGAGTGAGTAGGGTGTGGAGGGGTGCGTGGGGAATTTGGGTGGTGGATGGGGATTCACAGCTTGGGGGACGAGAAGTGGAGTGTGGAGTGGTGTGGAGTGGGGAGTGGAAGGAGTGGTGGGGAGGTTACGAAGTGTTACGTTCAGGCAAGTGTTGTTACGTGACACGCTAGCTGGACACCATCAATAATAATAATAATGATAATAAATAATAATAATAATAATAATAATAACAGCAATACAATTCAACATTACAGCAAATTCCTCCATCATGAAATAAGCCGAATTACATCATACATTTATTTTCCCCCTTAGAAGAAACTATTTAATATCAAAATGACATATCGAGTATCATTAATATAAATTCTTGGGTGAACATTATTATTATTATTAAACATTTGACTGTCCAGGAAGCGAGGTGGTGGTGGTGGTGGTGGTGGTGGTGGTGGTGGTGGTGGTGGTGGTCTCGAGAAGCTATAGGTAAGAGTATTGAAGGTCATCACAGCTCTTACAGATAATACCAAGGGGAACAAGAGGGGAGATGTATGTAATATATAAAAAAAGCGAGATGTTAAGAAAAGTCATTAGAAAAAAAAATCATACAGTAGCAAACATGCCTTAAAGAAATAAATATAAAAAAAAAATCACATCACCGCGCACCAACACACGCACACGCACACACACACACACACACACACACACACACACACACACACACACACAACACACACACACTAAAATCAATCCTACAGCAAAAAATGTATTAATCAAAACACACTCAGTCAATCAATTCAATCCATCTAGCAATATTAATCATAATCAACCATAATCATAATAATAGCAGCAATAATAAGTCACAATAATAATAATAATAAATAATAATAATAATAATAATAAACCTCTAAGAATACAAATGGTTAAATCACACATTGTCAATCACTATAATAATAAAAATAGAATCAAATCATAAGTACACAGAGCAACAATGGCAATCTGAAACAAATCAGCCTCTTTTATTCAAACTAATGGGACCAGACAGGTGTGAGCAGGTGTGAGCACGTGGCTATGTCAGCTCCAAACTACATGTACTCTCTCTAATGATGTATGAATGTCAATCAGCAGAAAACAATGCATATCATTCTTAACCGTTCAATGCACGTGCGCATGCGGAGTACGGAGTGAGAGGTGGAGTGAGAGGCGGAGTGAGAGGTGGAGTGAGAGGTGGAGTGAGTGAAAGAAGTTGAATGAGTGATGATTGATGAGATAGAGAGATAGAGTGAATGAGTATAGCGCGTGATTGAAGAGAGGTAGAGTGAGTGAGTGAGTGAGTGAGTGAGTGAGTGAGTGAGTGAGTGAGTGAATGAAAGTACACCCATGATTGAAGAGAGAGGCAAGGGAGAGAATGAGCAAGTGAAGGAAGGATGGAAGGGAGGAAATGAGAGAACGGTGAAGATGAAAAATGACAGTGAGGCGAGGGAGTGAGCAAGTGAGTTTGTGAGTGAGACAGTGAGGGAATGGGAGAAGAGGGAGGATGGGAAAGAGAAAATGAATGAATGATGAATGTGTGTGTGTGTGTGTGTGTGTGTGTGTGTGTGTGTGTGTGTGTGTGTGTGTGTGTGTGTGTGTGTGTGTGTGTGTGTGTGTGTGTGTGTGTGTGTGTGTGTGTGTGTGTGTGTGTGTGTGTGTGTGTGTGTGTGTGTGTGTGTAAGCCCTTTAATGAAAGATGACCGTGAATTTGTGATGTCTAAAATTTTGAGACCATTCATTAGAAAAAAAAAAGTATCCTATGAGGGATGAAAAAAAAAAACATGAATGATGAACATATAAAAAAAAAAATGTTGACAAATACAAAACTTGAATAAATTCCTCTCAACTCAAGACGAAGGAGTTTTCATAACATACAACAAGGAAAAAGAAGAATAAAGAAGAAAAATTACGTCAAACATGACCTTCAAATATACATAAACGAAGTGAACTGTAATAATATATGAAAATTTAAAACATGGAGCGATTTTTTTTTTTTTACCAAATGAGAAAATGCAACAAGGAAAGAATAAATGAAACAAACCAGACAACACAAGAAAGAAAATATATTAAATTGAACAACCTGAACACGTCTCGCCTTCAGTGCAAACCCAACACGAGATGTACCCGAAAAAAACAAACAAACAAACAAACAAACAAACGCCTGAATCAAATGTAATCGCATGAACCCAAAGAAAACGCAAACAAAAATAAAATCAAACTAGTTAATCAAATCGACTAAGACCAAGAGAGAGAGAGAGAGAGAGAGAGAGAGAGAGAGAGAGAGAGAGAGAGAGAGAGAGAGAGAGAGAGAGAGAGAGAGAGAGAGAGAGAGAGAGAGAACCTGGAACCTTAACAAGTACCTTTCCTCTTCCTAAAATTACGAAAATAAACTAAAGGCAAACGTGAACCAACAAGGAACCAGCGAACCATGGAATCCGCGACGCTCATTAGAACCAGAAGTGAACCAGAAGTGGGAACGAACCAAGGGGAAAGAGCGAACAATTCATCTATAAACAAGAGAAAAAATGAACGTAAAGAAAAACACAGAAAACGTTATCAGTTATTGGAGAGTTGAAAGAAAACGGACTCACTCGCTCTGAACTCTCTCCTCCTGTCCAGTCCATCTGTTCATTAATTTATTCATTTTTCCAGCTTTTTATTCATCCGCTCATCTAGCAGTGCATTAATTTATCAATCTGCCTGCGTGTCTGTCCATCTATGCTTACATCCGCCTCTCTATCTATCTCTTCTTATATAAATTCATCAATCTTTTCATCTATCTATCTATCTATCTATCCATTCATTCATCCATCAAGTTTATCTATCTATCGTTATATCAATGGATGGTTTTCTGCATGGCTCTATTTCTCTCTCTCACTCTTGTTTCTTTTTTTCTTTTCTTTTTTGT
>NC_087161.1:25026022-25038522 GCF_035594125.1 Scylla paramamosain | reverse complement strand
ACACAGAAAAAAAAAACGCAAAACAGGAAGGAAAACAAAAAGGAAGAGAAAAAAAATGAGGAAAAATATTAAAATGAAGAAAAAAGGGAAACAAAACAATACCAGAGAGAGAGAGAGAGAGAGAGAGAGAGAGAGAGAGAGAGAGAGAGAGAGAGAGAGAGAGAGAGAGAGAGAGAGAGAGAGAGAGAGACTAATGTATACAGAAGGGAATGTTCATATTTCCGTGTTGTGTTGTTAATCAGGCCGGCAATACGGCGACTTGCTTTTACCAGCGCCCGTTAAGGGAATTAGCGTCACGAGGCCTTGTTTGTGTGCTTTGTAAGGTAAGGAAGGGGGAGGGGAGGGGAGAGGAGGGGAGGGGAGGAAGGTAGGAAGGCTGGCAGACAGGAAGGAAAGGAGAGAGAAGTGAAAGGGAGAGAAGAGAAATGAAGGGGGAGGGAAGGGAAGGGAGTTACGCTGGCAAAGGGAAGGGAAGGTAGGGAAGGAAGGGGAGAGGAGAGGAGAGAAGAGAAGAGAAGAAGAAAAGAGATGGGAAAGGAAGGGAAGGGAAGGGAAAGGGAGAATCTGGTATGTTGTTGGGAGGAGGAGGAGGAGGAGGAGGAGGAGGAGGAGGAGGAGGAGGAGGAGGAGGAGGAGGAGGAGGAGGAGAATATATTGGAGGAAAAAGAATCAAAGAATTAGGCGGAATGAGAAAAAGAATGAGAGAAGAAGATGAAGAATAATAAGAGGAAAGGAAATGAGTCTTGAATGAGGAAGAAAGAGAGGAGAAAGAAAGACAAGAAGTGAATATATGAAAAGGAAGCAATGGAACGTGCAAGAAGAAAGGAACAGGTGGAGGAGAAGAAAGAAAAGGAGGAATAAGGAGGAGGGCGAGAAACTTTGCAATAAAGAAGGAAAGAAGGAGCTAAGATGAAAGTGTGTGGAAGAGAGGGAATGAAAGGCTTAAGAAAAATAGCAAGAAAAAAAGAGGAATGAAAGAAAGAGATAAGGAATAAGGAGAGGAGGGAAGAAAGAAGTCTGGTGAGAGAAAAAGGAGAGAGGGAGAGAAAAGAAGCAAGTGTGTGAAAGGAGAGGAAAGAAAGGGTTAGAGAGGAAAGGAAGGGAATGGGAAGATATATTAAAGATGAAAGAAGAGAAGAGAAGAGAAGAGATAGGAGAAGAACGAAAGGCTTAGAGAGAAATGGAAGAGAATGAGAAGAGATTTTGAGGGTCGAGGGAAGAAGAGAGGAGAAGAATAAAAGAGAAGAGAGAATTACTGGAGAAAGGAGGAGTGTAACACATAATGAAAGAATGAAAAGAGGAAAAATGAGAAAAAAAGAAATAACGCAAGGAAGGGTAAAGAAGAGGAGAGAAGTAAATAAGAGAACAAGAAAAAAAAAAGAAAGAAGGAAGGGAGGAGAGGTGAAGTTCATAAATGGAGAACGAAAAGTGCAAGAAGGAAAAAAAAGACAAGAAAATGTACAGAGGAAATACCAAAGAAACGGAGGGAGGAAATAACTGAAACAAGACTAAAAGATGACATGGAGGAAGGAGAGAAAGGAGGAGGAGGAGGAGGAGGAGGAGGAGGAGGAGGAGGAGGAGGAGGAGGAGGAGGAGGAGGAGGAGGAGGAGGAGGAGGGAGGAAGAAAGTAAACAGAAGACTTATATTAAGCTAATTTAAAAGAATGGCCGTAGTATTTGCAGAGAGAGAGAGAGAGAGAGAGAGAGAGAGAGAGAGAGAGAGAGAGAGAGAGAGAGAGAGAGAGAGAGAGAGAGAGAGAGAGAGAGAGAGAGAGAGAGAGAGAGAGAGAGAGAATATCAGCTATGCTCATATTGTTTCGTGGGAAGGTTTTGGGGGGGAGGAGGAGGAGGAGGAGGAGGAGGAGGAGGAGGAGGAGGAGGAGGAGGAGGAGGAGGAGGAGGAGGAGGAGGAGGAGGAGGACTCAAAAAGAGAATTGCATATTTTCAAGCTTTACCAACACGCGTGGAATGCTTTTAAGATGAAGAAAATAAAATTATATTGCATACATACATACACACATACATACATGCATATACACACATACAACACAATATTTGTACCCTAGAGAGAGAGAGAGAGAGAGAGAGAGAGAGAGAGAGAGAGAGAGAGAGAGAGAGAGAGAGAGAGAGAGAGAGAGAGAGAGAGAGAGAATTATTCAGCAGCCATCAAAGGGGGAGCTTAACATTATTTCTTGCATATTTATGAGAGGGAAAAAACGCTGCCTCACAAAGGAAAGCCAAAGAACACGTCCATCATACCCAAAACTATAAAAAACAACAACAACAACAACACACACACACACACACACACACACACACACACACGCCCTTGAGATTTTAGCAGCACGGAATTATTAATCAACAAAGGATGAAATATGGAAGACTCGTTTATTCATGTAACTCACTCACTCACTCACTCTCTCTCTCTCTCTCTCTCTCTCTCTCTCTCTCTCTCTCTCTTGAAAGTCGCAGCAAAATTAAACGAAACGACATTTTTTTTCCATTTCCCAATATAATTTAGATTTTTTTTCTTTTTTTTTTCTGGCTGTTCGTCAATTCCACAAGTTTAAACTCGTACCTAAATTACTGCATTTTTTTTTCTTTCCCAGCTTCATTGTAATGTTTCTTTCTTATTTCCTGAACATTTATATAACCTCTACTTTCTTTTTTTATCTCTTCTTCCTCGTGTAAGTTTTTTTCTTTTTTCCGCTTTTTTTTTCTTTTTATAACTTCCACTTTTTAATGCCTCCTCTTCCTCATCTTTTTTTCTCGCTCTCTCTCTCTATCCTCTCCCGCTTTTTTTCTTTCTTTTTCTCTCTTCTTCCTCCTCCTCCTCTTAGCAGTCCTCTATAACTTTTCCTCCTCCTCACCCTTCTCATTCTCTCAGCAGTCTTCTACATGTTTTCCTCCTCCTCCTCCCACAAGTACTGCGGTGTCTCTACTCACATGACTAAAGAGACTACAAAATTTTCCTTGTCAGTTTACTTAACGCTCCGCAGAACGACACGCTCCGAGCCACGCCTTGAAGCAGAGACTCCCTCCAGGCTGTACTAAGAATATTTCCAGCCACAATGAGAGAGAGAGAGAGAGAGAGAGAGAGAGAGAGAGAGAGAGAGAGAGAGAGAGAGAGAGAGAGAGAGAGATTACCCACAATGCAGCGACCTAATCTCGTACGATATTGAATTTTTTACTGTATATTTTGTACTTTGCTCGGGAAAAAAAAATATATATAGTAAAGCGTGGTTAATAAAAAAATGTACATAAAAAAAAAACATTACACACACGGCCTAAAAAAAAAAATAAATAATAACAATAATAATAATAATGAGCGGTTAAGGTTGCGTGTGTACAGTAGATGCTGGATTATTTATGAGTGTGTCCCTTGTGCGCATATTCCTGTTTGAAATTGCTTTGTGAACACGCGTGGGGAAGAAAAAAAAAATAAATAAATAAAATAAAATAAAAGTAAAAAAAAGAGTAAATGAAAAGAAAGAGTACGAAACGAAAAAAAAAGTAAAATGAAATTAAATAAAATGTAAAAAAATAAAATAAAATAATACGAGGGAAAAAATAAAATGAAATGAAATACGAAGAAAAATAAAAAAAAAGAGGATAATGTAAACGTTTCAGGTAGTACGTGTATACTGTACATTCTACTTGTATTTGTTATAGTAGTAGTAGTAGTAGTAATAACACGTAAAAAATTATTATATGAACGATAACGAGAGAGAGAGAGAGAGAGAGAGAGAGAGAGAGAGAGAGAGAGAGAGAGAGAGAGAGAGAGAGAGAGAGAGAGAGAGAGAGAGAGAGAGAAAAAAAGAAAGTTTATGGCGTGGAAAAAAAAAATCACGGTGAGAGCGGCAAAGTTTATCACAGTGACAATCAAAGTAATCATGTCCAGTCACGCCTATTGATAACCCTCGCCAACAGGTCATCACGGCAATGTAATATGACCTGCTATGACTCGCCGGAATAATTACCACAAACATCAACATAAATACGTACACAGCGGAGGGGGAGAGCGAGGGAGGGGAGGGTTCTCATATTCAAATGACGATAATAGAGGGCTTGTATGTTTCGCCCCTTAACATGTTACACGAAAGGTTAATGGTTTGCTTTGCTTGATAACGTATCTTTATTCTATTCTGTTTGTTATGTTTGGGAAAAAAAAAAAATGATACAAGTACTTATGCAATGAAGGCACGGGAATATTTACTATTTTTTTTATTTTATTTTGTAGTAAAGAAACACAGTAGTGATTTAAAGAACGAAAAAAAAAATATAATTGTGGTGATTTTTAGGGAAATGTTTCTGGTTTTCACTGAAGGTGGAATTCTGAAATATAGCAAAGAGTGGGGAAAATAAAAATTCACGTTTATTTTGATAGTCTGTGAATTGAAATATACAAGGCCACAGTACCTCCTCTTCTTCCTCCTCTTCCTCCTCCTCCTCCTCCTCCTACTACTAATACTAATAATAATAATTCTACTACTATTACCACCACTACGTTTAATATAGCATTTTCCTTCATTTCAACTTAAGTACACTTTTTTTCCCTATGTACACCCTCTTAAACAATGACTCATCTTACCCTCCCCCTTTTCCCTCTCCATCCCGCCCCCTCACACACACACACACACACACACACACACACACACACACACACTATTTCCTTTCCCGTAATACTCTTTCCCTTTCGTATTCCAGCATCCACTTTCTCCTCATCCATCTACTTCGCCTGTGCTGCGCCTCCTCCTGCTCTCTCTCGTCAGGAAAAGGCGGATTCTTAGAGATCTCTTCGTTGGGATGGTTTGGCGTCAGAGGAGGAGGAGGAGGAGGAGGAGGAGGAGGAGGAGGAGGAGGAGATAGCAAGGCAAGATGAGACGAAAAAGTAGAAAAAAAAACATGAAAATAGTGGAAAAGGAGGAGGAGGAGGAGGAGGAGGAGGAGGAGGAGGAGGAGGAGGAGGAGGAGGAGGAGGAGGAAGAAAGAGCGGAAAAGATGGAAGCAGTGAAAAGAAATGGCGGGACACGTTGGGAGGAGGCTGGGAAAGTGGAAAGACGACAATTTATACAATACTCGGAAGGGAAACTTGAATGAAACTAGATAAAGGAAAGTAGAAGCAGATGGAAAGAAAACACTGCAGTACGAGGAGGAGGAGGAGGAGGAGGAGGAGGAGGAGGAGGAGGAGGAGGAGGAGGAGGAGGAGGAGGAGGAGGAGGAGGAGAAGGAAAGAGGAAGAAGACCCCACAAAGCCAATCACACGAGTGAGGAAGATTTAGGGAAAAGCCGAGCGGGGTTGACGAGAGGGAAAGAGAAGGAATAGGGAAGGCGAGGAGGAGGAGGAGGAGGAGGAGGAGGAGGAGGAGGAGGAGGAGGAGGAGGAGGAGGAGGAGGAGGAGGAGGAGGAGGAGGAGGAGGAGAAAGTGCCTGAAAAGAAGGAACGAAGAGAAAAGTAGGAGGCAGAAACTTTTGGAAGGTGTGAGAAAGGAGAAAAGGAAGAGAAAATTTAATAAACACGAAGATAGAGAGAGAAAGAAATGAAAGATAAATAAAATGGAAATGCAAGAAGGAGTAAAATATAAGGTTAGGAAAACTGAAAGGTGTGTGTGTGTGTGTGTGTGTGTGTGTGTGTGTGTGTGTGTGTACCTCCGTACTGTACATAAGACACAAAACAGTCTCAGATCGTATAAGCATAATTAACTTCTTAGGTAAAGCAGAGTAGCATCGTCATGGCAACCAGAGAGAGGGGAGGGGGAAGCTGCTCCCTCTAGCCACGGATGACAGACCTTGACGGGGAGATGAGCAAGGGAGAGGCGGAGGGAGAGGAACAATACAGTGGAAAGACAGAAGGGGATGAAGGTACGGAGTTAAAAGAACAGGAAGCTTTGAAGGTAGGGAGAAGTAGAAACGGGAAGGATGTGAGAGGAAGAGAGATTGAAGAAGGAAAGCAGTGGAAAGGAGAGGATGTGATGGGGGGTATAGAGAAGGAAGCGAGTTAGGGAGAGGCAGAAAGGGGAAGGCTATGTGAAGAAGAGGCGGTTAAATAAGGTAGGGAAGGGACTAGGAGGAGGTAAAAAAGGGGAATTCTATGACGGAGCTAAGGGAGAAAAAAAAAAAAAAAAAAAAAGGTTTTGAGAGGAAACAAGGGAAAAGTGGGTGCTTTCTATGGGTTTCTACTAGTAGGATATGAATAAGGAGGAGGTGTTTAAAGGGAAATGTAAAGGGAATAATGAGTCACTGAAAAAAGTGAAAAAAAAGAAAAAAGAACCTGGAAACACTCAAAAAAAGTATGACAACACAAAGTATAAAAGTAAAGCGAAAGATTCTTAAAAGGAACTTAGGAGCGTACAAATGAAGAGTAATGGGGCAAGATTTATAGAAAGAGTAGTAATGGATAATCTAGTTTTTAAAGGGAGATGAGAGAAACTTCGTGGGTGACAGGGAAAAAAGGGCACAGGGAAGGGAGAACACGGGAAGAGAGGGCACGGGGGAGACAGAAAACGGGGGAAGTGAGGGCACGGGGAAGAGAGAAAACAGGGGGGGGGGGAGGGCACGGAGAAGAGAGAAAACGGGGGAGAGAGGGCACGAAGAGAGAAAACGGGGAAGTGAGGGCACGGGGAAGAGAGAAAACGGGGGGGAGAGGGCACGGAGAAGAGAGAAAACGGGGAGAGAGAGGGCACGGAGAAGAGAGAAAACGGGGGAGAGAGGGCACAGAGAAGAGAGAAAACGGGGGGAAAGAGGGCACGGGAAAGAAAGAAAACGGGGGAAAGAGGGCACAGGGAAGAGAGAAAACGGGGGAGAGAGGGCAGGGGGTGGGAGGGCACGGGGGAGAGAGTGTACGAGGAAACAAGTCCACAAAACTTCAGAGCACCATTGCAAGAGGGCAACAGGACAGTCTTAGTCACGCTGCTACTCAACTTTAAGCATACATTATTCCCCACAGAAATAATTACGTATACTAAAATGAATGTCTACCTTGATTAACTCTTTTATTCAACCTTATTTTTCATACAACTTTTCTTTCTAAAAACATACCATGAGAGCGACCCTTCTTTATCATAATATTTTGCTTTTCCTCCTCCTCGTTCTCCTCCCCCTCCTCCTTCTCCTCGTCCTCCTCCTCCTCCTCCTCCTCCTCCTCCTCCTCCTCCTCTCACTAATGTTGCTGCTCCCGTCATTAGTATCAATATTCTGAACGTACCAGTCTTGCTTATTATGAGAGAGAGAGAGAGAGAGAGAGAGAGAGAGAGAGAGAGAGAGAGAGAGAGAGAGAGAGAGAGAGAGAGAGAGAGAGAGAGAGAGAGAGAGAGAGAGAGAGAAGCATTAGAGAAAGGCTCAGGGAGGCAAGCGAGGCTGATTAGAAGGATATGAGGAGGAAAAAATATTACTGAGACAGATCCTGAAACCTTCTATTTCCTCTTGCTCCTCATACGTCCTCTTCCTCTTCCTCTTCCTTCTCCTCCTCTTTCCTTCCTTTTGCGCCACTCAAAAGGGTCTGCGATATTTCAACCAGTTATTTTCTTATTTTATTTTCTCTCCCACCTTTTTTTAATTAGTTCTCCCTATTTACTCCCTTTATTCACCTCCTTTTCCTTTTCTTATTTGGTGTCAGGTGAGTCTCGCTCGGTTCGTTACGGGGACAACAGTTCGATTACCTACGGACAGGTGTGCTCCCCCCTCTCTCTCTCTCTCTCCCACCCCATCAACCGGCGTCATTTCTATAAACTCCAGTACCTTAGTTCCCGCGTGACGTGTATGGAAGCGAGACGACCATACCTTCCCTGCACTGATGGGCGGCACGATGCTCTGTTATTGCCCTCACAGCGCCCGCCACGTCCCGCCCAGCTCGCCCATTCAATAGCGCGGGTCGGTAATAGTGGGAGTTTGTAGGTTAGCGGGTCTGGAGCACCGGGAACACTCGTCATACTGCGTCGTGTCGAGAATTTCAGGTATAAACAAGAGGAGTGGAGTGGTTGCCAGCACCATCTGTTGGCGGAATGTGTTGATGCTGGCGATGGTGAGGGAACAGATGGGAGGACGTCTTTGTTTCTCTTTCGTTCGCTCGCTCGCTCGCCGCTACTTCTGTTGGTCTTTGTTGTTGTTGTTGTTGTTGTTGTTGGTGGTGGTGGTGGTTATTACTGGTATTGTTCTTGGTGTTTATTATTTTCTTGGTGCTGTTTTAACCTTTGTTGTTGTTGTTGTTGTTGTTGTTGTTTCACCCTTCCAATTATTCCGCAACACTACAGGGTCTGGTAAGCGTTAACACTCATTCATATGTTTGTGTTGCAAGTTTGTGTTTTGCCATCTGTCTGTCTGTGTGTGTGTGTGTGTGTGTGTGTGTATTTCTGAAACACTCCGCTGTGGCAAGTTCTGGTTTATGTTGCTTTTTTTTTTTCTTTAATTTTCAGCTTTATTGTATTCCTGAAGTACTGTCATGATGAAGTTTGGTGCTACGTCAGTTTTCCTCTTATTCTTTTTCCTGTGTTGTGTTTCAGGCGTATTTTTGTTCCAGTGGGTTTTGATTTTTTTTTTTTAATCCTCTTCACTTTATTAAATTTCATGGGTTGTTTTTCTAGTTTATGATTTCCTTTTTCTATTTATTTTCTATTTTTTTATTTCTAGCTCAACTTATTACTGAGAATTTAGTTTTTCCTGTTTTATTTTCTACTGTATTTTTTTTAAGTATTTGTCATGATAAATCGTTTTTTTTTCAATTAATTATGAATTTCCAATTTGCATTCTAAACTTCAATTTTTTTTACTAGTTTCGTTTTATTTATTTATTTTTTATTTATTCATATATTTTCACTGTAATTCTAACCTTCCTTTATTATATCAGCTTCCTTTTCAGTTAGAGTAATTTACATTTACTTACATATATTTGTTACACTTTTAGTCTTTCTCTATTTCATTCATTTCGTTTCCAGGCGGCATTTGATTCACTGATACACAATTACTGCAATTCTAACCCTCCTTTATTATATCACCTTCGTTTCCAGGCAGATTTTGGTTTACATGTATATTTACTAAAATGTTTACCCTCCTTCATTGTATTAGTTTCCCTTTCCGGCTGAATGTCACGTTACTGCTTGACTGTCATGTACTGCAGGAGGAAACACAGCCGCAGCATACTGTCATTTCCTCCCTCACACTGCTTTCCCCTTGCCTGCCCTTCCCCTTGCTTTTCCCCTTCCCAGCCTACACAAATTTTCTCCCCCTCAACACACCTCGGCAGTTATTTAACACTCCTCTCCCCTTCACCATCCTGCACTCTTTCTCGAAAACTACTCTCCCCACTCCGCTCACTCCCAAACACCACTTTCTTATTCCCCCCACCAGCCTGTACTCTCTCTCTCTCTCTCTCTCTCTCTCTCTCTCTCTCTCTCTCTCTCTCTCTCTCTCTCTCTCTAAACAAACGGAGGACCCACCCAACCACCTTCGCCACCCCTCCCCCCACAAAAAAAAAGAGGGCGCCACCATCAACAAAACCACAGCAACGTACGCCCATGGCACTGAAAACTCCCACAGCACCATAAACCAGCACAGGATTGCGGCATAAACACCACCAACCCAGCCTCCCATACACACACACACACACACACACACACACACACACACACACACAAATGCTTAGGCAAAAAAAAATCCACAATCACGTGACGATATCCAATGACCAATGAGAGAGAGAGAGAGAGAGAGAGAGAGAGAGAGAGAGAGAGAGAGAGAGAGAGAGAGAGAGAGAGAGAGAGAGAGAGAGAGAGAGAGAGAGAGAGAGAGAGAGAGAGGGAAATAAAGGGAATAACAACTGGAAATCTTTTAACAATGAGAGATGTGTGAGGGGAATTTTTGGACGCTGCCTGACTAGGGATGAATGATAATGAGGAGGAGGAGGAGGAGGAGGAGGAGGAGGAGGAGGAGGAGGAGGAGGAGGAGGAGGAGGAGGAGGAAAGGTAAATGGGAGGACTAGTACGTAAAAGTGAAGGAAAAAATGAGAGAGAGAGAGAGAGAGAGAGAGAGAGAGAGAGAGAGAGAGAGAGAGAGAGAGAGAGAGAGAGAGAGAGAGAGAGAGAGAGAGAGAGAAATGAGCGCAGAAGAAGTATTTTGGGGGTAACTAAAAGACGTGACGTGCAAGGAAGGAGAGAGAATAAAGTGGTGAGACAGGAGGAGGAGGAGGAGGAGGAGGAGGAGGAGGAGGAGGAGGAGGAGGAGGAGGAGGAGGAGGAGGAGGAGGAGGAGGAGGAGGAGGAGGAGGAAGAAGAAGTGCCGGTGTGGAGGAGAATACTGAAATAAGCGAGAGAGACAGAGGAGCAGATGAAGAATGACCTTTACGTCCTCTCTCTCTCTCTCTCTCTCTCTCTCTCTCTCTCTCTCTCTCTCTCCAACACAATCAAAAACCCGATCATTGTTATTTTCTGTCACCTTCCTTCTCTCCTTCATCCTCTCCCACCCTCACACACACACACACACACACACACACACACACACACACACACCTTCAGGATATACATGAGAGTGCGAGGCAGCAAAAGGTAAACACGAAAAAAAAAAAAAAAAGTTTGAATTTATAACGTGTTTTTTCCTCTCTCTGTTAAGACGACGAGATCAAAGCAGGCCTTATATTCTATCACACTCACACAACACGCGAGAGAGAGAGAGAGAGAGAGAGAGAGAGAGAGAGAGAGAGAGAGAGAGAGAGAGAGAGAGAGAGAGAGAGAGAGAGAGAGAGAGAGAGAGAGAGAGAGAGAGAGAGAGAGAGAGAGACGAAAAAAAAAAGGAAGTTTGTATAAAGACCTGTTTTTCACTTCCACCTCCTGCTCTTTCTCCTCCCCCTCCTCCTCCTCCTCCTCTTCTACAGGTGCGAACGGGCGTCGGAACTTCACGTAAAGAGGTAGGGGAAGGTGCTACATACACGCAGAGAAACAGGAGGAGAAAGGAAGGCAAGGCAGGACGTATAGATTGCAAAGGAAGGAGGGGGAGCAAATTGGTGAGTGTAGGGAGTGTGTGCGCAGGTGTGAGGCGCAGGTGTGAATGGTGATGCAAGGGGTGAAGGAGAGTGGGAATGAGGAAGGGAAGAAAGGAGATAACAGAGATAGATAACGGAAGATAGATAGATAAAGGAAGGACGTAAAGGAAGGGAAAACACAGACGAGGGGAGATGGAATAGAAACACACACAAAAAAAAAGGAAAGGAAGGAAGGACATAAGGGAAGGAGATAAAGGGAGGGGATAGCGAAATAGAAAACAGACAGAAAGGAACGCAAAAGAAGTACAAACAACAGCAGCAGATTTGTTGATTCTTACGAGGTTGTTTACTGGGGACTTTTACAATGAGATAGTGAGAGAAACAGGAAAATAGAGACGAAGGTTCCTCCCCACCAACCGCTCCGGAAGAAGAAGAAGAAGAAGAAGAAGAAGAAGAAGAAGAAGAAGAAGAAGAAGAAGAAGAAGAAGAAGAAGAAGAAGAAGAAGAAGAAGAAGAAGAAGAAGAAGAAGAAGAAGAAGAAGAAGAAGAAGAAGAAGAAGAAGAAGAAGAAGAAGAAGAAGAAGAAGAAGAAGAAGAAGAAGAAGAAGAAGAAGAAGAAGAAGAAGAAGAAGAAGAAGAAGAAGAAGAAGAAGAAGAAGAAGAAGAAGAAGAAGAAGAAGAAGAAGAAGAAGAAGAAGAAGAAGAAGAAGAAGAAGAAGAAGAAGAAGAAGAAGAAGAAGAAGAAGAAGAAGAAGAAGAAGAAGAAGAAGAAGAAGAAGAAGATAAAGGAAGAAACTAAGAAAATGAATGACGCTGAAAGAAATAAACAACAATGAAGAAATGGAGAGAAAAAAAAAGAAAAAAAGCAAGCGACGGAGCAAGAAGGGATGGAAGGGGGTTAAGGTTCGTGTAGGGGGTGAGGGGAGTCTGTGGTGGAGTTATAAGCCATTCCACAGACTCAATAAAGTAGAAGAACCAAGGCCACGATGAATAATTCAGGCGCAGTGTAATAGTTATCCGTATTAACGCCCTCCTTCATTTTTCATCATTCCGACGCGACATTAATTCTGCTTAACTTTACGATGATGATGGTGATGAGAGAGAGAGAGAGAGAGAGAGAGAGAGAGAGAGAGAGAGAGAGAGAGAGAGAGAGAGAGAGAGAGAGAGAGAGAGAGAGAGTGAGAGAGAGACGATACATTCCACTTAAGAAAATATATTTGAGCTCTAACTAAACCAGACCCATTTTCTTTATTTTCTCTCAAGACGCACTACTGTTTACTCCCTCCCTCCCTCCCTCTCCCTCTCTCCCTCCACATGCTTTGTTTGCAACGTGACGAAAATTCTGATACATTTTCCCCCAAGAGATTTAAAATTTTTCAGTCTCTTTCCTCGCACGATTTTTGAAGTTCATTATATTTCTTTCAGCTCGTACTTGTAATCATAATAACAAAGTGTGTGTGTGTGTGTGTGTGTGTGTGTGTGTGTGTGTGTGTGTGTGTGTGTGTGTAAGCTCCATTGACATCCTGAAATCCTTT